>NC_056729.1:504467969-504767969 GCF_019279795.1 Protopterus annectens
CACACACACACACACACACACACACACACACACACACACACTCACCTTGTGCATGCACACACAGACACACACACACACACACACACACACACACACACACACACACACACACACACACACACACTTCTAGACATTCTCACATACACAAACATATATCCACACGTGCACAGACATATAACACTCCCACTTCTTTGCTGAACTTACCTGCACTGCAACAACTTCCATGTGAGTGAATAGCTGACCGTTATCTTTTTTCTACAACATGAAATTTTATGCAATCAAATCGATGAACCATTCAGAAGAAGATGCTGGCATTTCCAGGGGAAGAGCAGATAGTTAAATAGCATTTGTCTCTCCCCCGGATTGCCACATTAGCATGCATGCAGCTATACCAGTTACAAACCCTTCAGTAGTGACATTCCCATTAGGTAACACCATGTGATTCATTGTGGCAATAGTGTATACACAGCATAAACTGCTGAAATAAGTCATTTAGTATCACTAAATATTCAGTTACTATCAAACATACTCAAATTGAAAACAACCTATTTGAAAAAAATCTGCAGTTACATACTACCTCCTGGCCAATAGATGGCACTAGTGTTACTCATACAGAGCTTATTTGTTCTATTATTTCTTAGAATTTTCAATACATGTTTTCATTTTGTGTGTTCCTTAGTTTTAATTTAAAAAAGATACTTGTATATGCTAAGGGGCAACTCATTTGGGGGTACAGGAAGAGAGTTACAGTATGTGCAACACTTGTGTCATTTGTGGAAATCACATCAGAGCTTACACAAGAGTGACGCCAGGGCTCAATTAATGGTTAGGTTCCAGTATGGAAGAATTTCAGTGAAATAGGGCTTCCACCTTTCAGATACCTAAAGTAGAATATTTCTGGCTGACCTTTAAATCTGTCAGGGCAATATCGATTATTACTTGTTCTTAAATGGTCTAATTGTTTCTATTGATATTCTATATTATTGTGTACTAATAGTATGCCATGTATACTTGTTCTTAACTACTCTAATTGCTTGTATGTATATTACTGTGCACCTATAGTTTGCTATTTGTTTGATCTCTGTATTATTACAGTGCAGCTTTTCACCTAGGACCTTCTTCTGAAAAAGGGGTTTTGCTCAGGCAGACTATTTCAGTTAACATATGGAAATCGATACATACACACATGCATTCATAAAAATAAATAAATAAATAAATAAAAATAAGCAAACAAATAACTATTCTCACATAATATAAATTACGTATTCTCAACTCCACGATGAAAGTTTGATACAGTCTGGAGTATGGTTACTAAGTTTGGACTGACAGTGAAAGATAGATTTTCAAAACTCACTGTTTCACTTTTACTTATTCACTGTTGGTGATCAAGACTGTATCAAACTTTTGTCATGGAGCCGAGAATATGTCATTTATATTATCTGACAATAGTTATTTATTTCTTTGCTTATTTTTTTTAATGAATGCATGCATGTATGTATCTCGATTTTTAAGAATAAAGGTGCTGTGCAGAGCTGTAGTAACTACAGAGGATAAAATTGATCAGTCACAGCATGAAGTTATGGGAAAGAGTAATGGAAGCAAGGTTAAGAAGGGATGTGATGATTAGTGATCAGCAGTATGGTTTCATGCTGGGAAAGAGCACTACAGATGTGATGTTTGCTCTGAGAGTGTTGACGGAGAAGTATAGAGAAGGTCAGAAGGAGTTGCATTGTGTCTTTGTGGACTTAGAGAAAGCATATGACAGGGTGCCTAGAGAGGAGTTGTGGTATTGTATGAGGAAGTCAGGAGTGGCAGAAGTATGTAAGAGTGGTATACGATATGTATGAGGGTAGTGTGACAGTGGTAAGGTCTGCGGTAGGAGTGATAGATGTGTTTAAGGTGGAGGTAGGATTACATCAAGGATCAGCTCTGAGCCCTTTCTTATTTGCAGTGGTGATGGACAGGTTAACAGATGATTTCAAACAGGAGTTCCTGTGGACTATGATGTTTGCGGATGACATTGTGATCTGTAGTGAGAGTAGGGACCAGGTAGAGGAGACCCTGGAGAGGTGGAGATATGCTCCAGAGAGGAGAGGGATGAAGGTCTGCAGGACTAAGCCAGAATATATGTGTATGAATGAGAGGGAGGACAGAGGAATGGTGAGGATGCAGGGAGTAGAGCTGGCAAAGGTGGATGAGTTTAAATACTTGGCATCAACAGTACAGAGTAATGGTGAGTGTGGAAGAGAGGTGAAGAAGAGAGTGCAAACAGGGTGGAGGGTTGGAGATGAGTGTCAGAAGTGATTTGTGACAGATGGGTACCAGTAAGAGTGTAAGAGAAGGTCTACAAGATGGTAGTGAGACAAGCTATGTTATATGGGTTGGAGATTGTGGCATTGACGAAAAGGCAGGAGTCAGAGCTGGATGTCGGCAGAGTTAAAGATGTTAAGATTTGCATTGGGTGTGACGAGGATGGACAGGGTTAGGAATCAGTATATTAGAGGGTCAGCTCAGGTTGGACGGTTTGGAGAGAACACCAGAGAGGCGAGATTGCATTGGTTTGGACGTGCTGAGGAGGGATGCTGGGCATATTGGGAAAAGAATGCTAAGGATGGAGCTGCCAGGTAAGAGGAAAAGAGGAAGGCCTAAGATAAGGTTTATGGATGTGGTGAGAGAGGACATGCAGGTGGTTGGTGTGACAGAGCAAGATGCAGAGGACAGGAAGAAATGGAAACAGATGATCCGCTGTGGCGACCCCTAATGGGAACAGCCAAAAGAAGAAGAAGAACTGCTAAAAGTGTTTATGCAACCCCCCCCCCCTCAAACATCCTCTGCTACATAAATAAACATCTTGGAGAAAAGTGAATGCTCTTAGGCACCTTAACCTTTAAACCAATAAAGAAACAGACCATGCATCTCTAATTCACATTCCAGTGCTGATCACAAATGATTCACAATTATTCCTGACATTCCTTATTTTCACTTTATCAGCTGTTTGAAATATGATATTGTTTATAGGAAAGTTAAGAAACAGTTTATTCTTTTAAAATACAAACATATATGCCATTTTTCACACCCCCAAGGACATAATAATTCCTATCAGGAATGTTCAGCCAGGCAGGCAGTAAATAAACACTCAATATTTTTTTAGATTCCTGTGCATATTTTAGAATAATGTGCAAATTAATTATTTTCTTTTGTTCAAATATTTAAAATAACATGTCTGGAATTAACCACTACATGATGTGGTTTTGTAGAAACACATCATCTTGCAGGGTTGCACCACTTGTTTATCTGTGCATTCAAATATGTACGTGTGTGTGTGCATTGCGTGTGCATGTGTATGTATATATAGATTTATAATACACACACACACACACACATATATATATATATATATATATATATATATATATATATATATATATACACATACATGCACACACACACACACACACACATGCTTACACATAATTAGATGTGTATATAGATATGTATTGGCTTTTAGTCAAATGTTTTGACAACAGAATGAAGAGTGTGCCCGATTTTGCAAATGTCACATTGTTGAATGAAGGTTTGGGTTAGATGAAAGATGCATTCTTGTAAGTGAGTGTAGGTTTGGGGGAAAGAGTATTTAAGTCTTAGTAGGTTAGGATTGGAGTTTGAATTAGAGTAAAGGGATAGAAGTGGTGTTGGGCATCTGTTGTTGTGTGTGGTGTGTGTCCCACAGTGTTTTGTGTCACTGTAGCGTTATGGAAAGGGTTTTTTAAGGTAATGTGTAGGCTTGGAGTTAGGCGTAGGTGGAGCATAGGATGATTACTAACGTGGGCTAACCCTGCCCCTAGCCCCAAAACCTTAAAAAGAATCCTTTCTGCAAGACTGTCCTTTGGTAGACTGTTTTCCAATGTTTTAGGTTTTTTTGTGTTTTGATCTTCGGCTGGGGTGTCTTCTGTGTGGAATCTGCATGTCCTCCCTGCAGTCGTGTGGGTTTCCTCTGGATGCTCCAGTTTTCTCCCATATCCCCAAAGACATGCTGCAAATGGATTGGACATACTAAAATTGGCCATAGGCGTGAGTGCGTGCCTGTGTGTGTGCCGGGCTGGCAACTCAACACTGTAAAACTCCATTGCCAGTCATGAGCAGACAAGGTGATCTACTGTGGTGACCCCTAACCAGGAAAAGCCAAAAGAGAGAGAGAGAATTGTTCAATACGCTATGGTCAATCATTTGTGGTTCCACCTTTCAACATTTTGATAGACTGCCATAACCCCATACAGACATGTTTTTATATATGCACGTGAACATATATTTATATTAGGCTCATAGGTTCATACTAGGCTATCTACCCTGGGGCATTTACAAGCCTAGCCCGAATGTGTTTGGTTTTTGCCACCCTTTGATTTGAGTTTGCTGTGCCCTTTTTCAGGTTAGTTTACTGTGCCTCTGTCTAGTAGTGACACAGAAGTAATCCCCGGGGTAAACCTACGATCTCCCAACCATTCATCAAGATTCCTCTTGAAGAGAGTCAGTGAGGTGCTCTGCCTAACATGGACTGGGATTCTATTCCAGAGCGAAGGGAGCCTCTGGGTTATGAATCTGTCCCTCCAGCATGATCTATTTATTTCTGTGCTGAGGTTCAAATCCCTTGAGCACGTGGTTCTAAGGAATTTCTATTTTCTGAGGTGGAGCATTCCATTAATTCTGGGTTGGACATAGCTTTGTATGTCAGGCATAGATCGCCTCGAAGTAGGCGGTATGCAACTGAGTAGAGCTGGAGTTTTTTAACCGCCAGCATATGGAATCTGTTTGAGTCCCTTGATCCTCTTGGTGAGGTACTTTTGGGGTCTTTCTAGTTGCTGCAGGTGTCGGGTAAGGTACATCCCAAAAGGGGCATTGTATTCTATGATGGGCCTGATGAGGGATGAATAAAGGGGCACTATTACCTCTCTTGATCTAGATGTGAATCCTTTCGTGATAAGGTGGGCTATGTAGAAGGTCTT
Source organism: Protopterus annectens (assembly GCF_019279795.1). Classification (NCBI taxonomy): domain Eukaryota; kingdom Metazoa; phylum Chordata; order Ceratodontiformes; family Protopteridae; genus Protopterus; species Protopterus annectens. The sequence goes on from NC_056729.1 coordinate 504,472,970, forward strand.
TCTAACCAGTTTGGCAATGTGGTTGTCAAAGGAGAGATTGCTGTCAACTTGGGTCCCCAGGTCCCTAATTACTTCTGTACTTAATGGGTTACCACCTATGTGGTAATTTGTGGGCACTTTGTTTTTGCCAAAGGGTATGACTATACACTTTTTGGCATTTAGCTTTATATTGTGAATGTACAGAATTTCTACTAATGTGGATAACAAGTGCAAAGCTTCCACTGTGTTAATCTGAAACCTAAAACCTAACTCATTGAAAAACGCAGGCTTGCTTTAGTGCTGGATTATTGGCTTTGTGAGCTTGGAGCTGAAATCTATTAGAAGGTATTTATCTGGTATGGCAATAGCACATGATTTCACACAAAAATTGGAGTAGATGTAACAGAAACTTTTTCAAACACGTGTGCCTGGAGCTGCAATCTGCCCCCCCCACCTCCCTTCATTTGCTCAAAAAATAAAAATAAAACTTAAACCCATGCTTTTTGCAGGGAGAAGCCCCATGTAACCAACATTCTTATGCATACTAATTCCAAGCGTGCACAAAGTCAAACAAGGAGAAAAATGTACTTCAAAGTTTATGATTCACTTTCAAGCTTTTACAAAAAAAGAAACAGTACTAGACACAGCAGAGTGACCAGACACTTAAGTCAGAAACAACACTTAAGGAAGAAGACCTTTAAAAAACTACTAAAGAGAAACTGAAATTTGACAAAACAGCTGCACTATTCAGTGGGAAGCCACGTGTAAGTATGCATTTATATATGTGTAGCTGTAAGCACATATGTATGTATTTAGTTATGAATGTATGTATACATTTTACTCTTTTATTTTATTCATACTTGTATATTTAAGTAACTATACTTAATTAATGTATCTCCGGTTCGATCTTCGGCTGGGGTGTTGTGCGGAGTCTGCATGTCCTCCCTGCGGTTGTGTGGGTTTCCTCTGGGTACTCTGGTTTCCTCCTACATCCTCAAAGACATGCTGCAAGTGGATTGGACATGCTAAAATTGGCCCTAGGCATGAGTGCGTGCATGTGTGTGCCTTCCGTGGAAGGTTGGGCGCTGGGCTGGTAACTTGACACCGTAAAACTGCCAATCATGAGTGGACAAGGTGATCCGCTGTGGCGACCCCTAACCGGGAAAAGCAGAAAGAGAGAGAGAATGAGCACAAGACATGTTCACAGCTGCAGTGACTGACAAAAGATACTAAAGACATTGATACATTTAAATACCTGCATCTAGCTGCACATATATGAACTGCAAATAGATACAAATTAAAATATATGAAGCCGTAAACCACATACAACTTTTTATTGTTCAGTATCACATAGCCTTTAAACTAATAACACAATGAATATTTAAAAGCCTGATTTTCAACTAACTCCTTTTTAACTTGGCTCTGCTAGAATTAAAACAGTGAAAGTCCCACAGCAGATGCACACAGGACTACAATTAATATAGACTGCTTATAGTTGGAAAGCTCCTTAGACAAGCTTTCACTGCACTGTTCAGTAGCCATTTAGACTATGCAGTCAATCCCCTAGGAAAACCTTCTTTACCTAAAAGGAAGCCTGAATCTCACAGTAAAGTATCCTCCTCCTAATCCTGACTGCACTTAAAATGGCATTTAACACCTTTAAAAGTTAATCTAAACACATAAACTATCTATAACAGACAGCATTTGGTTTTGTGAGTTTCTGTTGAAGAGCTGTGTATCTCTCAATTATTTTCCCTGTAAAAAGACAATGTAGCCTGCATGTTGATTGTTTTTGTGGTGTAACAATTAAGAAGAGAAGCTGAACAGACACAGACACTGACTTCTGCTGTCTTGAGTTCAAATGAGTTTGAAGACTTTAAGGTTATCTTAAACACTGGGTGTGTTTTGCACACACACTGAAACTAAGCCCTGAAACTGGCAGTTTGTTTGTAAATACTTATCAGGGTTTGCATATGAAAGATAGCTTTGTTGGACAGAGACTGCATTTCTGCATGCATATAAACAAACCCATACAAGCACTACATGCCTGTGGCTTGCTGCCGTCCCTGCTATATAAACAAAAGCCAGCAGTGGTTTGTCTTGGTTTGTTATACTTTATAAGGACCAGCTGTCTCTTTTAGAGCCTTGCTACACTGACCCTCTCAAACAGTACATCACCTCGGAAAAGCATTTTTTTCAATTATCTCTGCTACATGTGAAAATCTGTGGGTAGGTTGCAGCTGGATGTTACAGCACACAAAAAGACCGAATACAAATATGTTTATATAGTAAGTTGTCTTGACAGTATTGAACAGAAGCTGAAGGCTAAGCACCATTAACAACCTTCATCCCCTACAGTTCTAGGTTTGATTCTGACCTCTCCACACATATTTTGTTACCTGCACTACATATAAAGAAGCAGTGTCCCTAGATCAGCACTAAAGACATGCATTTATCCTAGTAAGCTTATATGGTTAAAAATGGAATAAAAATAAAGCAACCACCTTAGGTGGAGTGGCTTTAATCGCTGCATCACACATGAAAATCAAAAATGTTTCACGTGGCTGTGTTCTGGAAGTGCGACAAACCTGACTTTTCAAACATTAAACAGTGTTACTTCCTAAAATGTAAAATCCAAGGCAATGACCAGACTCAACTGACAAAACTAAATGTTGAAAAAGTCTGAACAAAATATATGTATGTTGGGGGGGGGGGGGGGCTCAGTCTCCCTGACAATCAATGACATTGGTCAAATTCATTCTTTGCTGAAGATTTCTGGAACCAGATACATCCCTACATTCTACTTCCAATCAAAATACTTTTCCAGTGTCAAAAGATCTCCACAGCAGCTACATCTTAGATAACAGAACTTCAGCATTATTCACTTTTTTACGCATTCTTCTGTGATGACCTGCCACCTCAATCTGGGAGTGACCCCAGCCTTACAGTAGTGTATTATTTATTTTTCAGTGTTAACAGCATCTCCCAGTACACATCAAAGTCAGCTAAACATGTCCCATGTGCTCAAAGAACCTCCAACTTCCTCCTGTACTGTGGGCATTAGAAAAGCTGTTTAGACTTATATCTGACTTGAAAAAATGTGCCATTCTGGTCGTCTCCCAGTGTACAGGTTACCAGGTGTCCAGGTCTGTCACATCACATTCTGGTCTCTTCTAACGACCTCAGTAGGATTGATTATAGGTCTGTCTCTCCTGTGTGAAATGTTTCTTAACAGACAATAACACTGGTGGGTGGGGCAATGACTGTCCCTCCTGCACTAGATATAAATAATTAGGCCCAACAGCTTTACCTTATTCTTCATGCAGACAGAAGTGCAAACCTCTTAGTGCAAGAAATCTGGACAAAGCCCAACAAAATGGAGGGACAAATGCCCAAAAATATGGACACATTTTATATATTAAGCCTATAAACTTAGAAAGATGCTAGGGTAACAAGGTTTGTCTTAACATGCATTTTCTGAAGGGTTTGAAGTCTGAAACTCAGATGTATGTCATAATTTCGTGACCTCAACCATCAGATCATCCCAGTGATTTGCCAGAAAACCACAAATTTTAATAATAACAGAGCAAAAATATCAGACAAAAATCTGGAAGTTGAGCGGTATGAGGGACGGACATTTCTGCCCAGAAAGTGACTAGTTTACATATGTCTTACTCAGCCCTGAAAGTTTTAGCAAGTCTTACATTTTGTAGTCACCTTCTGGAATTTCAAATGCAAACTCTCTCAGTTTTGTTAATTTTTGAACTCATGATTGAGATATGTTTGTATTATCAAATAAAAATCTAGATAATATAATGAGCTTTACCAAGGAAGGTGATGATGTTACATACACAAGCATGCATGTATCAAGGTCTGGTCTACATATGCTCTGTGTTTATAAATGTAAGAATAAATGCAAATCTAGGGGAGGAAAGAAGCAGAAAAAAATTACCATATGTCTCATATGTAAATACTATGAAATCCAAACATGCTCTGGAGCACAAAAAAAGCAGACAGAAAAACTACAGTAGAACTACAATGAAATAATTTGCTTCTGATCTAACCCCACTTTACAACAAGCTGAATCCTCTGCACATTTCTCAGATATGTTGTCTGATGTCTTTAATGGACTGTGTAATTATGTAACATTAAATTAAGCTGGAATCATTGATAGACAACATCATCAAGAAATGAAACAAATAAAGATACTTATGAACTTCCGAAAACATAAGAATAACACAATCATCTGCTATCTCAGAAGATACAAATGCCTATCTCTCTTCATTCAGAACCGTCTGTGTTTCCAGCAATCCATGCCTTAGACATATGAATTCACATTGCACTTCATTGACATGTGACTAAAAATAACTACTTCCCCTCTGTTCAACTTAAGCTTCCACTGGGAATTTAAACAGCAGTTAAGGTAACACACACAAGAATTAGCAGTATCAGTGGGGCTAAAGGCTGTGGGTTCTATTCCCACACCAGGTAGATTGTTTTCTGATACTGCGGTGCAGCATAAGGGGTGGGGTACTACACTCCGAGTGTGCATTCCTTTGGATGAGAAGTTCAACTGAGGTCCCATCTGCTTCACTTGGAAGCTGAGGTGTATGCAAAAGACCCCACAACACCTATCAAAAAGAGTACTGGAACTCCCCTGATGCCTTGGCAAATTTCCCCTAGTAGTAAAAATTCAACCTCGGGTGTCCCTTAAAAAGAAGCTACTAGTCTAGTGGGGACTAAGTCAACAAAGGATAAAAAAAAAAAATTGTACAACAGCAGCACCCAATTTTTAAACTGTCTTACTTTTACTAAATTTCTAGCAGGGGAAAAAAACAACATAAAATGCTACTGCAACCTACTATGCTGAGTAGCTGTTACGTTATTTTTGTACGTATGTCACTATGCTTAATCTTGTCAGGACAGACCACTTTTGTCATAATCAGAACTGATCTTATCTGTCATGGATAACCAGCTAATAGAAGTAACTTTTCTCCATTTTTCATGGATGATAATTAAAAATGCAGTCGTTAACTGTGGGAACAAGTGACTATCCATTAAAATGACAACAGACTTTCTATTTCCTGTCAAACTAACAATTTGCTGATCTTTTCTAAGAAAGAAATAACCAGTTACTGCTTTTCAACCCTTAAATAATGTAAGCCTACAGTTAAGAGTTTGTCCCAAGGAAACAGAATATGGTTATCCACAAATGTTAACAATGTTTTTTGTAATCAGACTGGTTAGGAGGTACAAGTTATTTATTTATTGTTAATAGCAAATGTTTAAATGAAACAGCAGCTATACAATTATGATAAAATAAAAGTTCTGGTGAAGACAGAAGTTTCTGAGTCAAGTTGTGAAGTTTCAAGGATTCAGCAGAAGAGAGCAGCTCGTCTCAGGTGTGCTAACTTTACCTTTTTACCTTTACCTTTTGGCAGTGCAAAGTGACAAACGGCAAGAAATGCTGTGATTAAAGTAGCCGTTTCCATCCAATTTTTACGGTTCAGTGGTCTTTACTGTGCAGTGCCACAACAAGCTAAAATGTAACATCTCCAATGCTGCAGCCTGATAATGCAATGTGGAATGTCGAACCATTCAAAAGCTAACACATGCTTAGTCACTGCGAGACAGGGTTGTGACAGCCTTCCAGTACAACACTCTCCTGCAGGGCGCACAGTGCCACAAAGCCACATCGGGCATGCCTGCAGTGACAATCCATGATGATTCACTACCCTTAGGAAGGTATGCTGCAGTGGAACTTGGTTCCCACTCTGAGCCCCAACCTTTACTGCAAGCTGTCTCCCCAGTTAAGGAGTAATATTGCTCACACTAGGCCATCAGAAAGCAGTAGTTACTCTGTATAACTGTTCCAAGTAGTTTGTACCAGAAATGTTGCTCTAATATTTGAGCCCTTATTGTTAAGTTCCATCTGCTGCCTCGGCACCAAAAAGTGATAAAATAGTTAGTAAGGAAATAAAGAGGCAGTAATCATTGTGATAAGAGCACGAGCATAACATGTGACTGAAAGGAATGAACTTAATTAACGCTACAACTCTCCAACCACACCCAAACATCAAAAGATTGCTTATATGCTTCATCATGGACAAGTCCTAGAAAGTAAAGAGCTTGGGGTACACACCAGCACCTTTAGGAAGATAAGGGTACCTCAAACAGGCAAGTAAATGTGGTCAAAAGGAAAGAGGGTGGCGGCTTGCTGGGAACTGGTGGACAGACAGGAAATGAATGACATCAAATGCACAGGAAGAAACTTAAAATCAATCGTGTGCAGGGCTGTGGAAGAACTCAGAATTAATCTGGTGTATGAACCGTCCCTATTTCCCAGCATTCAGCTGATCACAATGCACCACAAAGAAGACTACATAGCTATCTGCAGAAGCAGTCTGTGACAGGACTATGAATGCTGTGTTTTCATCTGGGGTACAGTATTTACCCAAGGTACTGGAGGCTACAACATACATCCCTGACAGTACTGCAGGGATCATGGCCCTGGGCAGGAAAGCAAATGCCTAGATCCTGCTGAAAAAATGCCAAGGTTTTCATGACATTCAGTTACCAGAAATGCCCTTAGAACCAGGCAAAGCCAAAGCTGTGCTGACAGCCAAGCAGATTATAATTATTGCTCTCACCATCCTTTAGCCACCCCCCCCAAAAAAAGAAATATACCAAGGGAAGAAACAACACAATTCCAAAACAAAAATAATAAATTAGGCAAACTATGTAGAGACTGATAGGATTGGCAAACGTAAAACACTCATACCACTAGCAGACACTATATCACCCATATTCTTACAATCAGTCTTTAGCATTGTCTAGATCAATCAAACCTTTCACATGTTAAAGTCAAACTTCTTCAATACGACATACCTGTGCTTCTCTGATCTCTGCCCAGTTTATCTTTCTTGGACTTGAACAAGAAGAAGCAGATGTAGAGGGCCCAATGGGGAAGATGAGTCACAAGGCCTGGTCTTTTGTGACATAAGGCAATTTTGAAATGCCTTCTTTGAACAGTGTTTGGTCACATCACAAAAACAGCTTCAGACTGCTCATTTATGAATGTTGTGACCCACTCCCATATAAATGAAACTGTTGGCAAATACTATCTGCTTGCCAAGGGCATCCTTAATTGCAAATAAAGCCACAGTAATGACTTCAGGAAGGGCCTAGGCCCAAGAAGATGGCTGAAATGGTGGGGTCAAAGGAAAACAAAAATAAAAATAGTTTTAAAGGAGCCTGAAAACAGAGTCACTATACCTTGCTGACATTAATAAAAAGAAAGAAAGAAAAGATAATCGATCTCGATCAGAAAGTAAGAAGAAGTTCCAGAAACAGCTATAAAATCTCAAAAGACAGCATGGGGCTATTTGTCTTTAGGCTTGAGCTGTAACAGTTAGAAATAACAGGGGACAGTTAGCTGTTGGCAGCCCAGGAACATTTTACATATTGAGCAGTACCGATGCCATACGAGTTGTTACAATGGCACTTCTGCAATATCACAACAATCCAGTTAGAAATAAGGCAGACAGACTAGGCAGAGATAATTTCAGACAGAAGCCAGAACCAGTAACCTAGCAATGCAACAGACAGAGCTGAATGATAGTGGACACTAAAACTAATCTATACCGAGCTTTGCACTTCTTTTCCCAGTGCTGTAAATAACAGCCTCCCTCCCTCATTCTTACCGATTCTTGTTGTGTATTATTTCACATTTAACTTTAAATGTAACATCTGGTTCCAAATGGGGAATACCATGGATTTTGCTGGTAATGTAAATTCTACAAACAGTGATTTTAATCACTATTAGTTTGTCTACAAAGGAACTTTATTGAATTACTTATAATACAGATACATGCTTTGTGGAGTTATTGTTGTAACATATGCAAAGAATACACAGTTCTCTGCAAAGGAGGGTGCTGGCTCAGAAACGATTCACCTGGTTTACAAACCACAAGTTCTCAAATCCAGTCTGGTAAAAATATTTCAATTTTAAATGTTCTCTTGGATGTCACCTAACATTTTGTAGGCCTTTATGATCTATCTATACTAACTTCACAGATGTCCTCTCTCACATGTATCTTTAATCTGATACCAACTTCACAGATGTCCTCTCTCACATGTATCTTTAATCTGATACCAACTTCAAAGATGTCCTAACTCACATGTGTCTGTAATCTAATACTAACTTCATAGATGTCCTAACTCACATGCATTTGTGATCTGATACTAACTTTATAGATGTCCTAACTCACATGCATCTGTAATCTGATACTAACTTCATAGATGTCCTAACTCACATGCATCTGTGATCTGATACTAACTTCATAGATGTCCTAACTCACATGCTTCTGTGATCTGATACTAACTTCATAGATGTCCTAACTCACATGCATCTGTAATCTGATACTAACTTCACAGATGTCCTCTGTCACATGCATCTTTAATCTGATACTAACTTCATAGATGTCATCTGTCACATTCATCTTTAATCTGATACTAACTTCATAGATGTCCTAACTCACATGCATTTGTGATCTGATACTAACTTCCTAAATGTCCTAACTCACATGTATCTTTAATCTGATACTAACTTCATAGATGTCCTAACTCACGTGTATCTGTAATCTGATATTAACTTCCTAAATGGCCTAACTCACATGTATCTTTAATCTGATACTTACTTCATAGATGTCCTAACTCACATGCATCTGTGATCTGATACTAACTTCATAGATGTCCTCTCTCACATGTATCTTTAATCTGATACTAACTTCATAGATGTCCTCTGTCACATACATCTTTAATCTGATACTAACCTCCTAAATGTCCTAACTCACATACATAATTAATCTGCAGATCTTCACTGAAGGCGGCTTGTCAAAGCTCTGCACTACCGCACAAGTCCAGGTCTGTTGCACTACCTCGTCTCACAGTACCATCTCTATACATTTGAATGTCCACTCACTTATTTATTTAACATTATACATAAGCAAACATACGCTCCCCACAAAACCTGCAGCAAACAGTAAAAGTGATTTACATATGTTTCTATATACATCACACCATTAGATGAGGCAGCTAGCTCAATGTATTTTCCTGCTTACCTTTCCTTACTTTTTGGGACATTTTTTAATAAAAAACTATGCAAACTTTCTATTAAAGCATATACCAAATAATTTTACTTTCCCATTTGTGACATTACTTACCATAGGGTAGCGTGAGCTTTTCCTATGCCTACATCACTGAGGTCCTTGTTTTTTCTCAGTGATGTCAGTGCAAGGAAATCACAAATTTTAAAATTAATTTTATATATAAATGCCATGACCAAAATGTTTCATGATAGGAGGAGTGCTTTTTAGGGGGTTATGCACTATACCTACATGCTGTAGTGCTAAGCTACTTTTCAGAACATCGGAAATTCATTTTAAGAATGAAAGCAAAGAAACAGAACTTGTAGACCTGCCACACAACATTGTGCTTAATTACCTTGCACATACTAATATGCTAAACGATCCTCATTAATGTGAGCCACCTTCCTATCTACTCCTTACCTTTCAAATGTTCCTCATTATTAAAAAGTCCATATTTCTCACAGGTCCATACTGAAAGGGTCTGTTACATATTTAATGTTAGGTAACTGATATCCATTGTAAATAGTACTGAATCGTACTAATTCATCAAAATAACTTTTCATAAGTATAAAGTAGCATATTTTAAGAATCTTGAGAGCTTCCTAGTACAAGCTGTTAGTAACCTGTGAGTGTGTTTCACATTTTGCCCACGTGTTCCACACTATATGTTCCTCCTAAAGATGGAAGGTTGAGAGCTATGATCTTTTCAGTTATTCACTGCAATGCAAACATTAATTCATACATAATAAACGTCTGTTAAAAATAATGTGGCTTCCATACACGTGAAGCTTAACTCCAACACATTTCTCTTGCTGTACTAACTTTTCCTGAACTCCACTCCTGCACAGATCAGAAAAGTTTTCTCCGTAATAAACTCCTGCTGTCAGTGACAAGCCAAAGCTACCTTGCTAAGGAGACCAAAAAATCTTCAGTTGAGGGCCTTCTCAAGCACAGATGTGCAACTTACTGTCCTAAGACTACTTTCATCATCTTATTTCCTTCCCTCCGTGGTACAACATCTGCTAGCTTCCAGCACATGTGCGAAGCAGACTTTCAAGTAAGTCTTATTTTTGCTAGTAACCAGTATAAAAAGGGAAATAAATTAAGCTTTCACTTAGCCCTTACTGGCTGCAGTAAACTACATTTACTCTGTCAGTTAAAACTGCAATGCAATCTACCATGAGAGATGTCAAATTAACAAGCTTATGTGTATCCTAAGGGATTCTACAAATATCATTTTTCAGCACCAATAATGCTCAAATGCTTGTATTAACTAGAACTCTTTCCAACTCCTCCCATGCCTTTGTCTGTCCAGCCAACCTCTCAGCATGCTGCAGTTAGCTTTATTAGCACATCCTTAACAGTTTACACATCAAAGCAATGCCACGCAGATTTGCCAGCTGCCACACATGGCTGCAATCAATGGAAACGTGCCTTCACAGTACTGCAAAAGAACCAATGAGTTTTATTTATACTATATGCGTTCAGGACCAGCACAGACACATGAGCATGCGGCTTCATATCAACCAATATAGGGTAGCAGTAAACAAGATTCAAACCCTGCTCTCACTGCCTACAGCTCAGTGTTACTGACTGTGCTACAGTACTCCAGCCACTAAGGACTTGCCATGCAGCTGCTTCAGCAGCATCCACATATGTGGTTTAGGGTGGGTAAAGAAAAGCAGTTCATACAAAATTTATTATAAGGAAAAAATCTTTACTGAAAAAATGCAGAAAGACATTTCTTCATGCATGCATTAATTCATTCATTCTCCTAGCACATGCTATATTCAAATTAGAGTCAACAATTCATATCCCACCATTGAATGAGCTAAAGGTGGAGAAACTAAACCTGCACAGGATGTCAGTACATCACAGGATACACAAAGCCATTTGGAGGGCCACAAATTCATCTACCATGTCCATAGAGGATAACCAGAGGACCTGAGTCAAACTCAAGCATACCTTGAGAGAACATAGAGAGGAGGCAACCCAGCCACGTGAACTTGCAAATTAAGCATTGTGAAACAGCAACATTAAATGTTGCACTGCTGTACTGCTCCATGTGTATATGAATACAGCCTGCTAACAAAAGCTGATGAAGCCCAACAACAGCTCACAGGTTTAGCCCTAAAAAAGCTAAATTGTTAAACAGAAATATAGTAAAACTATACAAATAAATATAGGTATAAGTATATGTGCATATCTATGTATATGTGTGTGTTGTGTATGTATATACATATATATATGTATGTGTGTGTGTGTGTCTATACACACACACACACACACACACACACACACACACACACACACACACACACACACATATATACATTTTGTTTTGCTTATAGTTAAGAATTATCAGCAGAACAGCTGAGAATGCAAACACAATGCTGTCTCTGGTGTGGTTCATAGCCAAAAAGGATCTTTTATCCAGCCTCCTTACCTAGTTAGCAAACAGACAGATAGATACATAGATTTACAAACAATAGTCTGTCATTTGCCTAAAACGTTCAAGTTAAAACAAGACTTACAAAACACCGTGTTAACTAAAAAGGTGAAGGTAAAAACAAAATCAAGACTGTATGATTCTGATCACAGGTGGTACATGACAGATGAAGCAATGTAACATGCAGAGGTGACAGACTCACTACTGGAATATCACTTCAGAAAAATGCCACAAACACTGTCAAAGTGGAATAACATCCTTCAATGTTCTTCTCAATACATTTGTCTCCATATCCACTTGGAAATGCTGTCTTGAAGAGAAGGTGAATCAATACAACATACAACTGAATAAGAAATGTTAGCTCAAGAAAAACGTTTCCTGAATTTTTACTGCTGTCTGAACGGTGTACAAAGGTGCACTCGAGCTGGGTGCATGCACATGCCCACTGAATCACATGTACCCTACTTCTCCTCCTACTGTAATCAGAATAAGAATATGCACTGAGGAGCATGCACACACACACACACACACACACACACACACACACACACACACACACACACACACACACACAAAAATACACACACACAACACACACATGCGCGTGCGCACACACACGCACACACACACACACACATGCGTGCACACAAAAATACACACACGCATGCACACACAAACACACACACACACAGACACACACACCTACACACACAGACACGCACATGCGCGCACACACACAAACACACACACACACACACACAATGAATGTGTGTCCCAAATAAGCTTTTGCTCACGGACAAAGGCGGCTGTGGTGCATTGTTCATCTACTGTGAAGAACAGCACTTGATGTGGTTTGCTGTATTCCAAACCATACTTAGAGCACTTTTCTGAACCTGGGGCTTGTGTTTCTTGTTTTTTTTTGTTTTTTTTTTTTGTGGCCTGCTCATGCTTTGACTTGAACATTAACAGCATTTGACTGTAATTTTATTTATTTAAGCAGGCAATGCTGGTGTAATTCCTCCTGTGTTACTTTGCTTTTGTAACTGGTCTAAATCTTATAGATCCTTAATAACTCATTTGTACTGCCATCTTGTTCAATTAAGAACTTGGCCATGGGTGATGTAATTCATTTTTGTGGTCAATTTCTGTGTTGCAATATTCCTATTTTTGTTTTACTGTATAGTACCTAGTAATTGAGTACTATAACAAGCTTAAACCTGAACTTAATTTCCATTGTTTTGTAATTTTTAATCATCTGTTGCTGAAATCAATGATCCTATTTGAATCACACAAGTCAGGACACACACAATGTTGCACTATGTACCCTACACACACGCAGCACTTTATATGCTGACCAGGGAGTTATACAATAATGTGAGTGTACAGACACATATAATAATGTATGCTATTCATTAGCATGAGCAGCAAACAAGATACTTAAAGAGGGTCTATATTAGATCAGCGAACGCTTAAACAAGCGAACGCTGATTGATCAACCTTATTTTAGCAAAAGTGAAAAATATCGAAGCAGCAAAAACCCAAATTTTTTCCTAGGGAAAGAATTCAGTTATCTGTTTCTGTTGCTTCGGTATTTTCAGTGCTGTGGTGGAAAGTTGCGGGTCAGATTCAGGTAAGTGTGTGATTCTCTGGATGTGAGTGTTAGGGTGGTTTTGGTAAGTTAGGGTTAGGGCTCAGGTTAGGTATGTGTGCAATTGTGTGGACATGAGGGTTAGGGCAGATTTAGGTGGGTTAGGGAGCGGATGAGGTGAGTGTGCGATAGTGACAGACCTTAGGGTTAGGGTTTGGGTTAAGGTAAGTGGATAGTTAGTGGTGTGTGCATATTTTAGTGTAGAGTTAGGTGTCAGATTTTAGGTGTATGTGTGTGGATTTCTGTTTGTTTGGTGTGCTTGTGTTGTGTGTATGTGTTTTGGATCAGCGATTTTTTTTCCCTAGGAAAAAAATCGCTGATCTGACAGTTCGAGATTGTAAGCTTTCGCTTACATAAGGTCGATCAATCAGCGTTCGCTTTTTTAAGCGTTCACTGATATAATATAGACCCCTTAAAGAGCTGTAGCAGTGACTGCCTATATGAGAATGGCACACAAGCAGCCTAGGTGACAGGCAGCAGTTATGTGAGGGCATAAGAAGCATTGTGCCTCTAATTTAAAAGTGGCACGCTAAGCCTCCATGTGTGTTGCGGGTTCTGTAGCCTGCCTATGTTGTACAGCAGTGTAGCACTATGTGGCCCATGTAACAACAATGTACATGGTGCTCAAGGCTGATTCTATATCGTGCACTCTAGAATGCACATATATGTGGGTATGTGTGTATCTGCACTGTGCAGTACAGGCCACTGCAGCTGGACTTCTAGTCAGGAACAAGCAGCACAATTTAAAATGTTTCTCTAATGTAATGTGTTCTGTTATCCATGCCTGCACACTAAGTGCTCATCTACAGTTCATTTGGGCTTTGTTCTGAGTGACTTATTCCACAAATATATAGCATCCTGCCGGGTTACAGGTAGCTACTATGATGTTCTGATGTCAATACACACCAGCACTGAACTGCATGTTGATTATGTTGCTGCTGTGCTACAACAGCAGTGGTATTTTAGTGCTGGTGACATTTTGATGACTTGATCTACTCTGAGTGTGTGTGCATACATGCCCGCACGTGTGTGAAATAACACAACTGTAGTGCAAAGCTCTGGTCCATAGTAGAACTCTCTCAACTGCAGCTGTGCTGTTACCTATGTCACATAGCTTATTTACTGAATTACTGTATACTAGATGCCTGCTTGGAATGGAATAAACATATTACCTCTTCAGCTGTAGTTGAAAGATCTGTCTGAACTGTGAAATGACCACTTACCTGCATTTTTGGCATGCTGACCCTATGCAGTGCAAAATCTAATCCCTGAATTGTCCCTACAGACACCATTAACAGTCTTGAGTTCATTAGCTTCACTCAGCACCTTTTTCCTCCCTTCTGCTACCGATACCTGATGTTTATCCAAAAATAGTACAGACAGTTGTATGCCAAGACTATACTGCAGGTGTCACCTGACTTTGTGTAAGCAGGTAAAACATGAAAGATCCCAGAAAGCCTTATTATTGAGTATTTGTGTTTAACAGCAGTCACTAAAGGAATGAAAGGTAATCCCATTCATAACTGCTGTATGAGTCATTTTCTTCTCCTTACTGTCAGCAAAACACATACCGAATTATTTGTCACATACCGAATTATTTGTCACATACTGAATTATTTGTCACATACCGAATTATTTGTTCAGCCATTTAGTGGTACGACTTTGCTTCACAAGTCTGATGAAGCATTTTCACAATGAAAAGCAACATGAAGTAGGTCTCTAGTTACGAAATGCACTGCTCAGCGATTAACTCGAGCAATGTTTTGCATTTTCTTTAACACATGCTTTAATGGTATTGTAGTTAATAAAACCGTCTCTTCAGTATTGTTGAGGACTGTTATTTTAATTGTTTTTGCTGGGAAAAAACTATATAATATATATATTTTTGAAGTAGACATGACTTTCCTAAGTTTCAAAGGACCTGCATCATATCTGTGTCAGGATTGTGACACTTGATTCATATAACTTATCCTAGTACAGTGCTGTGCATAAGTGGTTTTCTTGATTAGTGTATTTCAGTTTATGATTAGTGCTAGTAAGTAATGCAAGGACTGTGTAGGTAATTGGTTATGTCACAGAGAATGTGGGGCTATATGAGTTATGCTAACTGTGTTTCAAGTTAAATACATAGTTATTTTGTTCTTAAATTTGTAACACGCACACATGTGTGTGTCTGTGTGTGTGTGTGTGTGTGTGTGTGTGTGTGTGTGTGTGTGTGCGCACATGCTTATTTAAGTACAAAATATATGCATGTATATGATGCTCTGACCTGCAAACGTTTCTTAAACACCTAAGTTCTTGACAAACTCTCAGAGTACTAATACTCAGAACAAATTTCTTATAATACCTAAGCCTGTCTCTAACTATAATTCCCAGGTCTTTCTCTGAGTATTAATACCCAATGCAGTTACTTAAGTCAGAAATACTGAATGGGATAGTACATCAAAATCCATGATCTCCACATTTTAACATGTAGGCAGTGTACTCCTGCTGGGCAGTGACAAAACACTACACCTTTGTGCCTTCCTTGTGTGGTTACCTCACCACAATGTACACTGAATGTTGCAGACATTTTTATAATTAAAACTTTGCATGTGTTGAGGGTGTTTCTCGGCACATATACTGGTGTGTCGACGTTGGTGTTTTCAACATTTTGACGCTGATATTATGCCAGTCAGCTATGTGTACTTTTGGCTATCTCAAGTATGCCCATGTGTGTGTGTGTGTGTGTGTGTGTGTGTGTGTGTGTGTGTGTGTGTGTATATATATATATATATATATATATATATATATATATATATTTATGCACATATGTATATAAATGTATATATGTATGTATATGGGTCTACTTCAGTCTATTGAATTTTCACTTAACCGAAACTTAAAAGAAGGAGTCGAAAAGATCGCAATTGCACATGAGCAAATGTTTACAATGCTGAATGTCAAAAGAATGAAAAAACAGCTGTGGATGTCACACACCACATGGAGCTTCTGAATGGAGATTGCGGTACAATGAGGATCGGGAAATTTACCCTTTTACTAAATGGAAGGCTGCTGTTCTTTTGGCTGATACCACATGGGATTGTATGAATTCACACACACACACACACACACACACACACACACACACACACACACACACACACACACACACACAGACACACACACACTCATGCACAATACATGTGTGTCCACTATGAATACTCATGTCTTGTTTAATCGACATATGATTGTTTGAACCCAAATGTTCTAAAACTTTAGGAAGTAGTCTGTCAAAACAATGACACTCCCAAAGTTGCAGCACAAATTTTGCAGGGAGGCAATCCCCCTCCCTGCAGCCCACACCTCAAACTATCACATCAAAACAGTGACACTCCTAAAGTTGCAACACAAATTTTGCAGGGAGGCAATCCCCCTCCCTGCAGCCCACACCTCAAACTATCACACTGACAAGAGGAATAAAGGGACGAAAATGCTACCGTCACTATCTTGCTCTTCTCTTCAAGTCTCGCCACCATAACGGGATAACGGGATAACAGTGATATTTCAGATTTGATCTTCTAAGCATCAATCAACCATTTGGTGACAAATGGTAGAGTTGCTCCTCAAAGGAAACCTCATCCAGAAAAACATATAAGCTAATTATTAGATATAAAACTAATTTCTGTCCCCAAACTCTCATATCTACCCTAAGCTCCTGCGACTGGCCACCACTAAAACATCTCCCACTTGATAAAGCCACAGAATATTTCAACTCTACTTTTTTAAACATCCTTGACAAATTAGCACCAACTATGACCATTAGGACTACATCAAACTATGCAGCATGGCTATCAAAAGATACTAAATCTCTTCTAAAACAGCGGGATAAAGCATGGCACATTTGGCAAAAAGATATATCCCAGAAAACAAAACAAGACTACCAACAAGTTAGAAATGTAGCCAAAAAAATTTAAACTTGACAAAATAAACTTCTATCATAGCATACAAATTAAACACCTAAACAAACCCCAAAAGTTCTGCGCCACAGTCAAAAAAATCCTCCACCCTGGTAATATCAGTATCCCACCCCCCACAATCCCTGACAATGTATTCCCTACTGAAACCCTATTCAACAAATATTTTACAGAATCAATATTAGCTCTCACAAAAGAGTCTACCAACATTTCCCTTGATATTCATAAACCTAACACTAACAACACCTTCTCCCTTCATCCAGTCCCAGTTAATGTTATAAAAAAACACCTACTAAAACTTAAACTGACCACTCTTACAGCCGATAAACTCCCCAGAGAATTCCTGAAAATTGCAGCAGATACCATTGCATATCCTGTTTGTATACTAATAAATAGATATATAACTGAACAACTCCCATCAATCTGAAAGATATCCCACAACGCTTCTTTACATAAAGCGGGAAGCTCAACAGACACTTCCAGTTATAGACCCATTGCCATCCTGTCCCCCACTCCCTAAAATTATTGAGAGATGCATTCATACCCAAATAATGTCTCATCTTCTCAACAATAACCTCCTTTCCAAGTCACAGCATGGCTTTCACCCCTACCACAGTATCTCCACCGCCCTACAGTTCTACACTGATACTATCAACCGTTTTAGAAATAGTGGTCTTATAGTCTCCTGCACTTTCCTTGACCTGTCAAAGGCATTTGACAGTCTCTCACTACAAACTGCTAAACACCCTAACAGAATTTAACTGTACTTGCTCCACTGTTAACTGATTCAAAGCCCATCTTACAGGAAGGAAACAAGCAGTACTATGGCAAAACAATATATCTCCATTACTCCTCGTGAATCTGGGAGTCTCTCAGGGATCTATCCTTGGGCCACTGTTATTTACTCCTTCACTAACAAACTATATACTGCCACTGGACAAGCATCCCTTGTCCAATACGCAGATGATTCTACCTTAATATGTGCTGCATCCTCTCTTCCACAGTTAATTACATAAGATGCTTTCTCTGAAGTTGAGCAATGGTTATCAGAATCACAACTCATTCTAAACCCAAAAAAAGAAAAACGTATGCTCTTCCTACCAAGAAAACCATCAGATCCTCCAACTCCTTTCTCTATATCATCCACTAACCACACCATTATTTCCCCAGTCCCTCATACTAAACTCTTAAGTGTCACTATCGACTGCTCACTTAAAGTTGACCTACATATAGCCCACACCATCAAAAAAGTTTATAAAAAACTCGGTAGTCTTTATCGGCACAAACAGTACCTAACAAATACTACTGAGGCTACCCTCAACTACCCATTTAATCTCCGCTCTACTATATGCCTCACCCATTTTTACTCACCTAAAAAGAGTGACCTCATAAAATTGGAAAGCTGCTACAATGCTATAGAGAACACCACTGTGCAGCACTCAGTCACTTAAACTGGCTCAAACTACCTAACTTACTTTCCTACAACCAACTCCTTAATCTTCACACCCTTATCCACCAACCAGAAAAAATCCTTGCCTTCCAGAACCTAGTTCAGCCTTATAGTACCACACACACTCTACGCTCTAGTAACAAAGCTCTGTTAACAGTTACCAAAGTAAACAATATAGCTGGCCAGTCACTCTATTCATCAAGTACAGCTAAATTTTAAAAAACTCTACCCCCTGACTTAAGATCAACTACTGATAAACACCAATTTAAGAAGGAACTTAAGACTTTCCCGCTTAACAATAGACTATGTAACTGTCCTATTCCCCCTTAACATTTCACACTTTCACTTTTCCCACTATATTTTACTGCTTCTTGTGGTATAATTCTGATACCTCCCTGCAAATATTTTATCTTGTAACTCCCATCATGGAGATATCAGGTATAAAGTTTCTGTATACCTCACTGTGCTTTAATTTGATATGTTATAATCTTGATGCACTATATGACTGCCTCATTTTGGAATCTTTTTACTCACTGTGAATTGACATGTGTGCACTCAATAAGATATACTGTTGTTGTTCCATGTGATTGCTGCCTCTTTGGCGAACTCTGTTTGTCTTACTGTGGAGCTCTTCTCCCCGGGCCTCTGCTAAAAATGGACATGTGTCCAGTCAGACTTTCCCAGTAAACAAATTTTAAATCAATTAATCAATCACTAAATAAATAAACGAATGAATGAATAAGTAAGGAAGTGAGTGCATTATATGTACTATGCCTATGCACAAAGAGAAAGTAAGCGAAACAACCCTGTCCGTAAATATAAAGTACTTTTTAAGCAAACAAAACATAAGCAAACATATCACTTATTTAGCTAAAACACTACAGCATTTTAATGTCATGCTAATGCAGAGTTGATACAAATTAATTCTTATTTTTTTCCTGCATGCTTTTTATTGCTGTTTTTGTTTTTTGTCCCCTTGCTTGCCAACCATCAAACACCCCCCATCAAACATAGTCCACTCATTCCCAGCACTAGGAATTTCACCCGGTGTCAGGCTAACAGCTGTCCAGAGGGGCTTGTTATTCAGGCAGTCATAGGGGTGCCTTTGTGCTCCCACCACCACCCTGGCATTGATGGCATTCATAATGCCTGTACCTCGACACCATAGGAAACGTGTCATTTGATTGTCCAAAACAATCATATGTACACCATAACAATATTCTTAGTCAAAAATCTATCTGAACCTACTCCACAAACTGCTTTGTAGGCATCCCCTTCCTACTATTCCCCTGGGTGCAAGAACAGTGCACTATCAAAAATACACACTAACAATGTGCAGTAGCAACAAAACTACAAGCCATGCTCTTTTTGTCTTGATTGCTTGATTCTCTTGTTCTCTTTCCCAAGTAAACCATCTCACTCTTCTAACAGGAATTATAATGTTTCTTTTATTGAAATTTTTTTTTTTCATGTGAAGCATTCATTAACCAGACGTTCCATGGAACACTGCCTGATGTTTAACAGTTTGCTCTTATCTTGACTGGTCATTTTAAATGACTAAGGTACACAGCCAAACATAGTTTAATCCATAAATAAAAGTTGTAGCAATTTTAAAATTACCACACTGACTGCAACTGCACAAAATGAATTCCACTCCAATTATTTATTTTTATTTTGTATTAGTATGTGATGTGTTAAATAATATAATCTGCACCCAAAGCATCACAAATACAAGTCAGTATAGCAGCGAGCTCATGGTGGGGTTCATTTTTTAATCAGAATGACTCTGGCTGGAAGATATATTAAAAATCGTTAATTCAACTTTTGTTGTGCCATAGTTCAGTTCATAAATGTTAAGAAGCCCAAGGGTTGGGAGGATGGCCTAATGGTTAAGGTGTTTGCCTTACAAACACAAGGTGCAGGGTTTGAGTCTCTCAAGGGATAATTGGCTAGGCTTAAAATGGCTCACAAGGGCAGTTAGCCTAGTACTAATCTATTATCCTATGGTGAACAACCCAAATTCAGGTGTGCTTAGTATCGAATGTTGTCTCTCAGACTGACAGCCTTCTGCTAGCAATAAGACCTGCTGCTTGTTAAGAATGTGGTACAGATACATGTCTTAGATAAGGCACATTTAGTATTTAATCTTTGTGTTGTAAAATTCCTCCAACAAAATGGTCTGTAGGCATTTTCAGAACTGACCAGCAGCATCTCAGTAGTTTTGCAAGCCCCCTCTACAAAGTGTAGGTGAAGGGATACCTGCTAATCTTGTGACAACGTTTGAAACAAAGCACTCAGGAATGCTGCCACTTCCAATGAAAACAAAAACATTTTGAGCATACTCACGGAGCTACTATCCTACTGCAGAAACTTTCATCTCACAGCTGAACCAATACATTTCACCCATTTCTTTCTGCAGTAAATTTGCTGGAAGTAACAAAAGTAGCTGTCATATCCAAAGTATGACAGAAATGCTTATAGTCGTACTCGTAGTACATCTGAAGTAATTTACATTACTCCTGATACACTTCTATCAAAAAAGCATGTTTATTCAGAAGTGCCCACTTTTACATACTTAGGACTTAAGTCTCAGCAAAGTGATGGCTGAAATAATGCTGAAATTACTTCAGAGTACTATCTCTTTCAAAAATGCATCAAATGCAATTTCGCTAAGATGAAGATTTATTCATTAAGTTAATCGTAGATTAAAAAAATGAAGTAAGCTGTCTGCAAATTTTTTAGATTTGTTCGTATTTTTCTTAAGACGCCACAAATGGACACCATGGCAACAGGTGAGGCCTTTAACTGCACTGTTGCAAGACATCAACATATAGACCCTGCAACAGATTGTCAGCATGAGTTTACACCACCACCTGCCAGATTTCTACAGTGTGGTTCCTTCATACTGCACAGTGAGAAGGTTTTCTAATACCTGAGAGAACACCATCTCACAAATGACACAAATATTTCTTAAATGTTGTCTCATCTAGCAGATCTACAACAGTTGCACAATGTTAGGAGAAGACTATGGTTATTCTAAAATTTGATCCTTAAAATGACACACTATGTCACAAAACACTTTGCTACATTTTGCAATCCATATGCAAGAGATAGTGTGCTTATGTGTGTATATGAGATTTGTACCGAATAAACTAGAAATGGACTGACTAGGTAGACTAAGTGGCATTTAGTCTACTTAAAACCTGGAGTGAAACTGATTATTTTAAAAAAGTCAGTCTCTTAAGGAATGTTACTTGAAGATACTGATATATAATAACAGCATAGGTTAAGTTCTGACAAGCACTTCTTCCAAGCTAAAGAATTGTTTCTGCTAAGGTTTTTGGTTCAGTAACTCCCAACTGCCTATGACAAAATGCTACAGAAATGTGCTTCTGTAATACAGCATTAATACATATTAATACATATTGCTAACTCGAATGCTGCAGAGCTTTCTATGGACCCAAACAGTCTGACAACTGTCTGTCTCACAAAACAAAGAATTTGTGCCATGACAAGTCACACGTATACCTACAAGTTCAGGTTTGATGACACTAGTTGGTGTCATTAAAGCCTCATTTTAAAGTGATAAGCTCTACTACTTCTGTCACAGATGACACTTCAAGTTACAATATCTTCTGCGCTTTTCTATATATCTACTTCTGAATTCCAGACACATTTGCATCACTGCTTATTTCAACAATTACTGGCAAGACAATGACTTCATGCAGTTGTGCTTTTCTGGTACAGTTTACAACGTCTTGGAATTGCTTCTGAATCCCTCATTTTCCTTTCAGGAGCACCTTCAAAGCACAGATGTGTTTATCCTATGTGTTTGTTGGCTCCTAGAAAGCCCCATCAGGTGTATCAGTAGGAATACTTCTGTTTGATACCACAGGTAACATGAACCTAAGTACTCAGCATAATTCTACAACCATCATGTATTCCTTTAACTATTAAAAAGACTAAGTTCCAGGCTATGTCTCACACAGAGAAAGTGGTTAAAAGCAAAACAACTGCAAACAGATAAGATTTTTTCTCTGATTTTGCACAAATAGTCCAGAATCCCCTAATATACAGAACAATACAGAAAACACAGACACTAAATCTCTAAACTCTGGTATTAATGATTGTGCATGATATTGACCATTTACAGTAGAATTATTTCTCTGCATTATTGTGTAACAAGTAATTTTATCTGTCACTTTTAAAGTTGATCCTGATTTTCCCTCTGCTACTGACTGGCTTGCCTCTGGACACCAGTATTAATGATTGCATCCAATATTGACTACTTTAGAGCGTCTTGTTTTTCTATCATGTTATGTAATGAGTAACAATTTGTCACTTTTAAAATGGAATCCTCTCTTTGGAAGCAGCGAGCTTTCCCTCTGTCACCGACTGACTTGCTACACTATGCTGCTTATATTCTCTTGTGCTTAGTGTTCCTTTATATCATTATTGGTGTGTTTGTAAATTTGCATAGCTTCTTAAAAGGGACTTATTCTGTCGTGATAATTAACTTCACAGATTTTTTTCTCTGATGAGCTCTGACCTGTAAATAGCTCTTCAACACGCAGTGCATTCACTGGTTTGTAAGCACTCTGAACTTTCACTTTATTTGTGCATATTTACACCAAGGTGTTAGTCTTATCTCTACAGTTATGGCTAAAAAGGGTTTTTGGAACTACTCACCTACCTAGTGATCAAATAATTTAAACTACCTACCCTGCAGTTTATGACAGTTTTGCCATTCAGCTACCAAATTATGGAACTCTTAGCCAATACGAAATAATAATGTTATACTGTAACACTCTCCACACTTAACTAGAGTCATGTACCTAACCTGTAACTTCAACGTGCAAAACATGAAATCTCAATGACATCCCTATTGGTAAGTCCCTTGGAAAGTAATTAATATATGTCCATGCAGGCTGTTTTAAAACCAGCCCTTTTTAACCTAACTAGGCAAGCCCACTACAAAGTATGAAAGTATGAAAAAACAGCAACAGGAAAGTGGTACATCTGTTCTAACTGTAAAAAAAATGGCTTAGCTGGACTTAATAATCTATTCCGTGCTCTTAAAGAAAAACAGCACTGAGAGACAGAAATATGTAGCCACCAGGAACACATTTCTTCAACCCTCCCGACAGCGATATGATGACAAACTACAGTTAGTATACAAACTACTCCTGTTTATAAGTCTCCTAAAAAAGACCCAGGTTTCATACACAAAAATGTAATAACACAGTATCTACCTCCCTAGAATAACTGCTCCCTTCACCAACTGCTGAAACCAGCATTAATTTTCCATCTGCTATACATTCACAACTCTGTCAATGTTCTGACGCTTTCGTGGGGTAATCTACCCTCTCCAGCCTCCCTCCTTAGAACATTACACTGGTGTTTGCAAGAGCCACACACACATGCAAACACAAAATTGCACACAGGATACACATCAAGAAGCTTGAGTTAACACTGTAAACAGGCCATTCGGGACAACTAATTGCAAATTGTGGGAAATCTTCTAACTTACTATATTTAGATACTTAGCAAGCCTTTGGTTGACATGATGTGTGTGGACTATAAATTGCATAGCCACACCATCTGTAAAATTTAGAAAACCAAACAAACACATTTTGGCATTCTTCACCAACTCTTCTCTTTGCAGGTAGGCAGGGCAGTCAAGATCAAGCACCTAAAACCATCAAGATGGATGTGAATCAGAAAATAATGTATGAAGCACATAGATTATACTGAAACAAATGACCACCATTTAGTACAGCAAAACCATGCCTGTATCTACAGGGAACTGTTATGCATTAAATCAGGGAATCAAAGTTCAAATGTTTTATAATGTCACAAGACTTCCACAAGAAGGAATTGAGATGCATTTTGTACCATATATGAACACAAATGTTTAAAATATTCATTCACTTAGTATACTTTGAAGTGAGAAGTATGCTTTATTAACAAAATCTGTGGTCACTTTTATAAGATAACTATCCTTACAGCAACTACAGCAATTGATTTACTGATTTCTGATTTAGGAGGTTTTTATCTTTTTTTCAGGGGGGGTTGAAGACTTATATGAAGGTATTTATTGCTACATATGCATCCATTTCAGAACCCAAGCCAAACATTCCTGAGCTGTACTAAAACGAAATATGGTACTAGGCTCCAATTGTGAATCCTGAGCTGCCTCAGTAATACTAAAATGCTTTGCTGGATTCTTGCAACAGTTCAAATGCAATCACTATTTTTAATCTCTGGTCAGATTTCGTTAGGTATCTGGCCTTAAAAGAAAAGCTTTGAAGATGTTTTATTGTTTCTGTTAAACTGAGGATCAAACGTCTTTCCATAGGTCTGGTCTCAGAATTTGGGAAAACAAGAATGTGAGGGTCAAAGGGTAGCAAATGGACGGTGAACACCTATGTAAGGTACCCTAGAAGCAGGCATATTACTTTGTCATAGATGTAAATAAACATAATGCTGGACAAGAAGTACAAGGGCCATCATTTAAACAGTGTCTGAAACTATTCAGTTCCTTACATAAAACCTATTTCTTTACATACATGTGCTTTCAATCGTACCCATCTCGAAGGTTGTTGCAGAAACTGTCAAGTTATTATCTCAGTTCATTACCCGCGGTAGTGGTGCTGCGGTAGCGTTGTCGCCTCACAGTTCGATTCTCAGTTAGAGCGTCTTCTGTGTGGAGGCATGCGTGAATGGGCGTGCCTTCGTTGAAGGTTGTGCGTCGAGGCTGGTAACTCGGCACGTAAAAATCTACTACCAAACATTAGCGGACCGGAGTTCCGCTATGGCGACCCCCTAACCGGGATAAGCCGAAAGACACAACATTATCTCAGTTCATTGTCAGTAAAGTGTCCTTTCAGTACGGCAGTTGAAGGAGCAACATGCCTGCATGTAAGTATATTCACCTTACAAATGAAGCAAGTGTGATGCCACAAACAAAAATCTTCATTTGTGCACGCAAGTTAATCTCTCCTATATATATGCAAGTTAGCGCCCAGTTCTTTGCTCTCTGTTCCTTGAAATTACTCAGTTATGACACATCAATAAACCCCCCAAAAAGCAGCAATTTGCAATATATGAATATTATTATTAATTATTAATATCTCACTGCTTCCCTACAGCTAGTCTGCGGATCCAGGGATGTCTATAAGGGAATAAGACTTGCAAGGAGTGATGCAGGCATGGTGTGTGTGTGTATATTTGTGACAGTTATATGAGGTTAAAGAAGGTACGAGTGTAGCACAAGAAATACTCACACTCTTATAAGGCACTCGAAGATTAAGAAAGTTCACTATAAGGAGAATGAGAAATAGCATGCAAGCTGAAATCTATCCTGCCAGCATTTCAGCTATCCATAACTATTCAAGTTGTGTCACTTAAACATGTTACATTAAGGCTACATGCCAGATAGAATGAAAGAACATACACGTTTCCATGCAAATACGACATAGTCAGTGCTACACTGCAATAAATTCACTTTCTCAGCTAATATTTTAAGTAAAAGTATCTTTAGCAAATGGTATAACCTGCCATTGTTAATGAACTGAGCAAATTGAGTACGATGTAATAATGAATACAGAAAGAAAAGTGTGCATTTCCTTAAGAAAAAGTCATCCATTTTCAAAAAGGTGAATTAAATAAATTATTTTAGTATAATTATTATATGACATTCCCTTAATTCTACACAATTATTCAGTCATCCGCAAATGTTATTCTTTAGTCCAAATAGTTATGGTTCCATTAATTTGACATTGCAACAACGCCAAAATAACTGCTCTGGCATTTGAACTGTCATAAGGTCTCACATGGTACTTTTAAAATGGAAAACAAAAAGTGATGTCAGGAAATAACCCCCCACCCCCCATTATAAAAATGTTCAATATAAGAAACACTACTGCTACTAATAAAGGAACTTTCTGTGTTACAAATCACTACAGCCAACCGTATAACCGGTGTTTGCTACAGGGATGAACGTTGGGGATACAGTTTAAATCATGAAGATCTATTCTATTTTGCCTTCCAGAATGGTTAAAACACATATGAAAGCTCTGCAAAGTACTACACAAAACAATGGACTGAAAGTATTTTCCTGTTTTGAGGTGACAATGAGATGAGAACGC
The DNA here is from genome assembly GCF_019279795.1 of Protopterus annectens. NCBI lineage: Eukaryota > Metazoa > Chordata > Ceratodontiformes > Protopteridae > Protopterus > Protopterus annectens. Next base: position 504,499,751 of record NC_056729.1, read on the forward strand.
TGTAACCTCCTCTCAGACTTTACTCTAGAGGATCCTTCCCCTGTCATTACAAAGTCTCAAAAGAAAGCAGACAACTAACTCACTGTTGTAAACATATTCTGAGTTACCTGCAAACAGCTACCAGTTATTCTTACCACACGTTAAAATGTAAATCCTAAATAACAGCAAAACACCCAACTACACCCTGTAGTTTAGCTATTACATTAGCAGGCAGAACAGCAGCGCACATTGGAACATGACTAACAAAGTTGCTGGACATTTTAATTACCAGCACCTACCTACCCTCTCCCTGTCTGCAGACTCACAGCTAACTACCGCAGTTAAACTGACTGCATAATTAATTATAAGGGCAACTGCAGCGGAGTTCATTCACTCTGTACCAGCAACTTTCACAAAAAAGGAGCAACAGCTTAAAGTATTATATCGCTAATGTGGCAAGAGAACATGGAAACATCCAGATCCTTGTTAGTTGTTATATGTATTTGAAAAGAATGTGTCACAAGGCACGCAAGATTTATGGTTCAGAGAAACAACAAATTAGCTTTCCATAGATATTTATTACACAATCTGTATTTCTAGCATAATTTAAAATTAGGCAGGGTCAGGTGTCCATAAGAGTCATTTATTTACCGATGCAAAACTAACGAGGCTATTTTATGTTATAAACAGAACCAAACTTACCTGAAAATAAGTCACACGCTGCTCGTGATTTCAGTTTCACGAGCGATGCAAACCTCAAAATAAAGTTATTGATGATGCAATAAAAGTGAATGGAGTCTGTAACATGGGCTTTTCCAACGTTTCCAACCCAGACTGTCCCCCTTGTGCAGAGCACCTAGATCACGACAGTTGTGCTGCTACGGGTAACATCCAAAAAATGACCGATTTACAATCCCAGAACTGAGGCACTTATCAGCATACCTTCCGAAAGCCTGCTGTTACTAAGGGTTGCAAAGAAAGACGAGGTGGGGGTAGTCCAAGAAGCCCCAAGCACAGCAACTGGGATATCCTCACCTTCTGCGATCACTAGTGTCCTCCTGTTCCCGTTTCCGACCTTTGCACTTGTGTCCTCAGGTCCAGAATGCAGCAGATATAAGTAAAAGGGGCAAGCTCAATTTGTGGCAGCCCGCTGGCGCCACCTCCTAAACAGCCTTGGTGCACAGTGTAGCTGCCAGTCCCAGAGTGGAAGCCACGGCGTGCCAGCGTGAGAACCCGAGGAGAGGGGTGGGCTGCTACTGCTGTAGTGATATGGATGTAGCCTAGGGACAGGGAGAGCCTCCAGAGCGCGCTCCTACTTCTTCTCTTCACAAACGAGAACTGTCACTTTCTACCCAGAGGTAGGGTACAAAAGAGTCTGAAAAAGGGGGCTCAGATTTCAATACTTGCTCGCACTGGTGATGCTGGCGCTGTTGCTTGAGTTGTGATCTTGAGACCCTTGGTCAATACCGCGAATGAAAGGAGACAGCTAATCTGAGATGGGAGGTGACCGAAGTGAGAGGGGAGGGGCCACTGCAGGCAGAGAGGGTGGGGCCAGGGGGACTGGAGGTAGAGAAAACAGAAGGTGGTGCGCGAGCAAGCGGCTGCGGGGAAAACAGAGGCATCGCTTCCCGATGCGGTGGAGCCGCTACATCTCAGTGGTGGCTTAATCACTCACTACTGGTAATTATGTTTCTAAACTTCGGGTGCAAGTTCACCTTCATCAAACTTTCCCAGGGGAATATTTAGTTTAATGCTGCCGATACTGATTCCTTTCCTGTACACGTCATTACGATGCGAGAGCTCTCACCGCAAAACGCATAAGTGCTTCTTCAGAGCTGTGGTAGGGGAGTCCCGCGTAACATCCCCAATGTGTATGGCAAAACCGTGGCCATGCGAGGACGCAAACGGGGGGTTTAACTTGTGCAGGAGCAGTTCCTTTATCGTTTGTTTTATTTAGAGTATATGTATAGCAGTGAGTCAGACTTCTGTTTTACGTGATTATATCGCAGCATTTTATATATATATATATATATATATATATATATATATATAGATAGATAGATATACACACACATATACATATACATATATATATATATATATATATATATACACACACATATACACACACACGCATATATATATATATATATATATCCACACAAACACAGTTATATATCGATGTGTGTATATGCCTGTATACAGTTTATGTATATACCTACATCCATACACACACACACAGAGACATATACATAGACGCACACAAACCCGAATAGAGAGAGAGAGCAAGATAGATGAGTTTCTGACTTACAAACACACACAGTTAAGTAAAACTACGGAACAAACGACTCGTAAGAACAAGCCATGTTAATCATGAAGCAAACAAGTTGTCAAACTGTCCGGTTTAAGGAAAGCTCAAGAGCAAGCAGATGAAGAACATGAAAGCTGCATATGCGCTTGTTGGGTTTGGGTAGAGCCTAGAGGGGACATGGGTATAGGTAAACGTGCACTACCGTATGCTGCTGTATTACCATGCATTGCACCCTTCAAAGACTCTGTCCCACGTGCAGGCACTTTGCTGGGGTGGGGGTACTGAATGTCAGAATAGTCGGGATTCCATATAGTCTGCAAGACCACACTCCGCTGAAAATGGACTTTGTCCAGTGGGAGAGCCCAGCATCCCTCTCAACTATCCAGATTTTCCCAGAGTGCCCAGATTTTGGTTTGTTCTTCAAAAAAGTTGTGGTTTTCTGGCAAATCGCTTAGAAATGAAGTCACTAATTAACGGCATACATTTAAGTTTCAGATTTTATATCCTTCAGAAAATGCAGGCTAACACAAAACCCGTTATTGCAGCAGCTTTCTAAGTTTATAGGAGCACTATTTAAAACCTGTCCCTATTTTGGGTCATTGCCCCCCCCCCCATTATATTTGGCTCTGTCCTTATTTGTTGTGTTTACAGTAGTTACTGAGAGGTATGCAGTCCTGGTTATCGAACGAAATACAAATAACAAAACTATGCATCCAGGACAGACTGCGTTCTAGTATTGCTGGATTAAGGGTGACGGCTGGGGTTGAGGGGAGACTGGAAAATTGTGACTAGATTTTTCTGCCGCTCAGTGTTACGTTCTAGGGAAAAAAATTAAAACAACAGACTGGCACCCAAATAGAGTCATTTCGATTAAGTATGATTTAATGCCAATGTTTTTAATGATGACTGATATTTAAGGAGAGTACCCGCGGCCGAATGAATTGAAAGACATGCAGGTAGGTGCGAGCGTGTGTGGGAGTGCCTTCTTTGAAGGTTGGGCATCGGGCTGGCGAATCGGCACCGTAAAAATTCACTGCCAGTCATTAGCGGACCGAAGTTCCGCAGATGCGACCCCAAACCGGGAAAAGCCGAAAGAAGACCGATGTGGGCAAAAGCTCCATGTTAGTGCAGTGTCCTAGCACTTGGTATTATTGCAAAGGGAGAGAAATTTCATACTTCTCAACCTTTTAGAGCAAAAAATCTGGACAAAGCCATAAATAAAAGTGGGACAAATGCCTTAAATGATTTTCCAGTAGATTGCAAGAAAACCAAAATTTTATGCAAAATAGGACAAGAATATGAAGCAAAAATCGGGCATTTTGCGAAAATCTGTACATTTGGGAGGTAGAGAATCGTGACGTGCATTCGGTTTTTGTATGTTCATTTATCTGTGTATTTTTTCCCGGGAAAACGAGAACTGGAAGTAGTCTGGAAATTCTTCTGGTATCTCAAAGGAATGGGGACAATAAAAATACCTGGACATGGTGGCTACTTCTGTTAGATTACCAACTAGATAATCTGATTATTTCTTAACTAAAATATTACAATATATAACATCACAGAAGACTTTACATGTAAAGTATACAGCAACTGCTAATGTTGAGTATTTCTCATTTAGTTAAGATCCGTACAATAAAAATGTCCCTTTATTTCAGCAGTCGGCTTTATAGGATCCCTAGGAACACGTGTACGAAACATACCTCTCAAATATACCTCATCTGGAGGAACCGGACTTATTCTGAGGCTTTAAAGGTTCGAGTTCCCCAGTCCTCACAGTTCCACTCTCAAAGGGTCTGTCGCACATTCACTAAGATTTTCAACTGACATTCCTGGAAAGTAATACGGAATCGTATTGGTTCATGAATGAAACTCTAAGTATAAATAAAATATTCATTTTCAACTATCCTATGAGCTGCCTAGTTGAGATTGTCAGACGTGTTCCACATTATGAGAGTTGTGTTCCACGTTTTGGTGCTTGGAGGTTGACAGCCGTGGAAGAACACGAATGCCCCAGTACTAGTCTGAAATGAGAAACCCGCTATTTATTAGTAATAACCAGGGGTTAGTCCTTTATTCAAAAGCTGCTGGTGTGGTCCGCTTTCCAGCGTCTCACTTCTGTGGCACTGGAGTCCGTTTAATTTTCTTTTTAGGAAAGGACGCGCCTTGTGGGCATAATACAAAGCTAAGCTAACTAACTATAAGTAACTTTGCTTAGGAAGCAAGTGTTATTTCCCATGGTAGAGCTTCAACATAATAAAATTAATCTTAAATGTCGAGGCAGCCGACGACAGCCTTGAATGGAATTACCTGGCGCTAGCACTCCCACTGTAAAGCCACAAACTAAATAAAAGGCACAGGCACAATCAACAGAACATGCTGGAGGGACAGGTTCATAAGCCAGAGCCTGCCTATGCTATGGAATAGACGTCCCATACATGTCAAGCAGAGCACCTCATTGGCCCGCTTCAAGAGAAATCCTACTGAGTGGATGGGAAATAGAAAGTTCACCCCGGGGATCACTCCAGTGGCTTTACTTGATAGAGGCATTGGGAACTAAGGTTGGGTGGCACGATGCCAGGATAATCCTATGGACTAGGCTTGTAGAGGCTCCAGGGCCATTAGCCTAGTACACACCTATGAACCTATGAATGGCACGGAGTTAAATATGCCATTCAGAGAACCATCCAAAGGATTAAATAGATTCATTAGATACACAGGTTTACGGTGGGTTAATTCCTCTGCGAATTGTACTAATAAATACAAAGCTGCAGCGCTGGATCTGTAATTACCAAAACTGCCTGCATGGTTTTCTGAGAGATTTGCATGGAGGAGGCTTGGTTCTTGCAGAAAGCGAACAGCGTAGACAGTAGGGTGGTCTGAAAACTGAGGGAGGTCTATGTAGGTGAACTGGCAGCTGTTTTACTGTATCAACCCTAGTGCTTTCTGTGACCATTTAGTTATGGTTAACATATTGTGCTGGCTGGCAAAATCTTTAAAAGTGGATCAGAAACAGCGTGCAAAAAAAATATATATATATATATATACACACACACACACACACACACACACACACACATATATATATATACACACACACACACATACATACACACACACACATATGTAAATCAAACAGTGTGGGTGTGAGTAGAGAATGAAAGGCAACTTCAGTCTCTGAGGAGGGAGTAAATAGAAACTAAACACACAGCTCTTAACATTCCATCTCCAAAATGTGGAACACTGTCGCTCATAATTTGAACAAATAGGCAAAACCTGAAACACTTACTAACAGCTTGCAAACAACCTCAGCTAGAAAGCTCATAGGATTGTTAAAATGCATTACTTTATATCTATAAAACACTCATTTGATGTATTACTACAATTCAATATCAGACCTCTCAATTGTCCCTATTTTGGAGGAACCCTCCCATTTTCAACCCAGCTTTAGGATGCCGTTATTTTTGGAGATGTCCCCATTTTCATACTACATTTACCCTTTCACACACTTTACTAAATCCCCCTCATCACATGTGATTTTTGAAGCTGTCTAGTACAGTCAAACGAAAGAGGACACACGTTATAATTCTCTTTTTCTGAAGCAAACATAAGTGAGCTTATGTGCTAGAATTTTGAGATACAACCCATCCAAGTCTACAGACTTTACCCTGTTGTTTTGATAATGTGCTTATATTTTTCACTCATTTTTGTCACTGTTTTTTCTAATGTGTTTCTGAATAGTATCCCTCATTCCTGCTGGAAGCGGAAAGAGTTATATGTTATGTGTTTTCAAATTTTATGCTAATTAGATGTCCAGATTTGTAGCTGAATGTTACTAGTTTTCAAGGGCCCTTGTTTCTGTTTTCAATGTCTGCAGGTTCAGAGTTATGATATTATTTATCATGGATATCAGTCTTAAAAAAGATTAACACTGAATGTGTGGCAGACCCTTTCAATGTGGAACAGTGAAAAACATGTGACTTTTTAAGTCTCAAAATGAGGGACGTTCCTCATAATGAGGTACACTTGAGAGGTATGGAAGCCACTTTGGCAAAACATAATCCTACTGCGCACAGTGCAACCACTAGCCAGAATAGCACTTTTTTTATTTCTGTTTAGGACTGTCACCTTTTTAAATGCTCAACGTGGGACACTTTTGTGGAAAGGTGAGATTTTGTTGGACAAACCATTCCTACAGCCAGTGCAAAAGCCTGAGCTTCACTTTTGCAAAAAAAATAAAATAAAACTTATTTTTGTAGCATTTGAATTGCTTGTGCTTTTTCATATAATATTTAGATGTTACAGATGCTACTGAAGCCAGTGATCAGTATGATGAACATCAGGAAATACTTTTTGACATAAAATCTCAGGACGTTTGCCATTTTGCAGAGTTTTTTCCCCGCAGAGCAAAACTGTCCAAATAGGGATTGTCCTGTTCAAAGAGTGACAAGTGGTAACCCTATTTCTGCTCCACATTCCTCCCATAGCTACCAGCCTCTTAACACCAGACTGAAGTCCAAGGGTCCTAAATTAAGAACAATATTTAACATACAAAGATAATTGACTAAGATAACATTTTCATATGTAAGAATAATGACTGGCATTAGCTGTCCATAATCCATCATCTCTTCTCCAAAAATAAATAAAACAAAAAAAAAAAGATCCCATTTAGTTATATATTTTGGTCCCTTTGAATGCCTTCCAGCAGATGATCAGCTACTCGTTAGGCTTGGTCCATTTGTTGTTTAATGTGCCTAGAACTATATCCGAGGGTTTGATTGCTACATTGGTGGGCCAGGAGGGGGAACATGGCTCAGAGTGGACCATCTGACAGCTTCATATACACTGCTCTGCTGGCCAATGTTTTTTTTTTTTTTGGATGCCCTATTTAGGCAGAGAAAATGACATTGCATATATCACTGCAGACAGCATCAGTTAGCGCCAGCCCACCTTCCGTGCTAAAATTTATCTGCAATCAGCCAATTCATTATGGAACTGACCCCCGTCACCGGGGATGTGTAATATTGCCAGCAGAACCCCCTAACTTCCAGAGTAGAAGAGCCACTCTTTCTCACCCCGAAAACCTAGATCCTTTAGCACCTAAACCATAAATTGAATACAGGTCACCTGGACTGCAATCAGGGCCCCATCCTTCTATGTCATGGTGGGTTTAAATCATGAAACAGAAAATAACATAAACATGAGGTGTTCTACATCTCACAATCTCGCATGTGAAGGTTTGCTCCCACACTTCCTTTCTTACATATATTAACTCTACATCTGCACAGCCATCCATTCGCAACATCTTTTTCGCATTTTTGCACATGGGGTCGGGGTGTCACTTCAACAGTGACAATCATCTAGATCCAAGGTTTACAGTGTCAAGTGGCTAGCCCTGCCATGGTAGTTCTTCCACATCACACACTCAAATGCACAGTCACACCTATGTCAAATTTAGAGTATCCAATCCACTTACTACATGTCTTTGTATGTGGGAGGAAACCAGAGCACCTGTAGGAAACCCACATAAACACAAGGAGGATATGTAAATTCCACACAGAAGGCACCCCAACTGAGAATTGAATCAGAGAACCTCTTGCTGTGAGGCAACAGCACTATTCACTGTGCCACTGTGCCACCTAACTATGAACAAGCTGAAGTCACCTCTACAATTGTTATAATTGACAAAGTATATACATAAGCTATAGCAGTACTTGACAAACTATGAAACAGGTGATTACTGTCACCTGTTATGTCACTAACCTGCACAACAACAACTATTGACAATCTGATGGTTGACTTACCTATATGTATGTATATGTATGTATGTATATATATATATATATATATATATATATATATATATATATATATATATGTGTATACACATACATACATATATGTGTATGTATGTATATATATATATATATATATATATATATATATATATATATATATATATATATATACACACACACACACACACACACACACACATACATTTATATATCTGAAAGTATGTACACTTCATGAAATAAAAGGTTCCTGTCTGGAGCTTTTAGATGGATAGTTAGTACTTCAATAAGTATATGTTGTATCACATTCTTTGTGTGCTGACCTTTACCTTTTTAGCTAGTTTGCATGTTTGACATTAATTGTCAAAGTGAGCAGGAATACAAGAACATAACTCTTGTACTTATTTTATAGCAGGGAAAGATATATTTTCTTTTTTTCCACTAGTATTTGATAAGAACACCTTCAAACAGCAACTTAACAGCAGTTTCTGAAGTTATACCCTTAAAATGACTTACCATCAAAAACTTGTTTTACATTTATTCAATTTTATGGAATGATTTAGTAATTGTTTGACACAGGTATGTCTTAATTTAGTCTTTCACTTGATCTAAGCTTTTAATTAAGCATTGTCCACATTTTATTAGGTCAGAGTTACTGTATTTCTTGACAACCATTTTAAATATTGGTTGGCTCTTTCATTTGGACAACATTTTGTCCCTCAGAAACAGAGTTGCCACCTTTGTAAGAGGCCTAAAGGGTGGTAGTCATAGGCCCATGCTTCACAGATGCATAATGTGAGTCTGTGAAGTGTGCCTCTATGCTTGTATTTAAATGAGAAAAAAGTGCAATCAAGTGGCACTGGTTTTAGGAGTTCTCAGACTTTTGAGGTAAAGCCTAGTAAAGTTTTACTCATATGAATTGGCATAAACCAACATGAAATGAATTTATTTATGTGCAGGAAAGTCCATATGTGCGTGAATTCACAAATGCCTTTATCTATTTTCAGCAAGTTGTAGTGAGCACAAAACTGCATGAATCTCACAAGAGCTTGCTGTAAGATTTTATGCTGGCTCACAGCTTACCAAAACATTTCAAGAGTTGTATTTAGTCTGAAGGTGTCCTTATGTAAGTACTGTGTTGTGGCTTTTATAAGTTTGGAAAAGACGAAGATAGCACACTTGGAAAAAGGGGGAGAGGAGACAAGGAAAACACAAAAGGCAGAGATTAAGGGGGTCATGATGGAGGATGTGGGAGATGATGTGTAATATTTTTTGTGGGGATAGATCCTCATTTTTCCCTTTTTATTTTAACAAAGGAAGTTGAGAAGGAAGAAGGTCATAATATATGGTACAGAGGATTAGGGAAGAGTTAAGGTGCATTTACTGTAGAGCTCTGCCCTCCTTTCCTGGTCTGTCCCTCACCTCTGCAGATCATCATAGCTGTGGTGACATTGTTTTCCAGAGTAGGGGATCCCTGTCAATAAAGTGAAGTTATCCCCCAACTGTGACTATATGTAATTTCTTACCAGGTGCTGCCAGCTGTGGCACCCTCCAACTATAGCAGGTATGATGCCTGCAGGAGTTGAAAAATAATTTTGATCTCTTTTTCAGACCAGTATGGGGCACATACCTGGGTTTCTTTATCTACCATTTACACCCTATGCTGGTATAGGCTGGATGCAGAAAAGTATGTTTCAGACTACTTTCACATGTCCCAGCATCACTCTATTATGCTGAGGCTGTCAGAGCACTTAGATGTATGTATGCATTATCTGCATATCATTCACAGTGGTGAGAAATGAGTTACTCCAGTAAAAAGCACTTACACGTGTACACTTTGATGAAATTCAAACAGTTAGGTGTTGCAATACTTAGTTTGCTTAAGAACTTTGTAAATTTGACTAAAATGTTGCCAGTCTTTTTTACGGTTCACCATTTTGAATAACTCTGGGCTCAGCATTTACAAAAGGGTGAGGGATTTTGCAAATTAAATTGAAAGGTTTATAAAATGCACCTTTAGCTTAAAATTATTGAATATATTTTAGTGACATCTTAATGATTAGCGCATGACACTGTGACATACTGGTAAGGCAAGAAAACTTGCAATAATAGTATACCTCTATGTATAAACATTTGGGATGCATACATTGTCACACTCAATGCTGTGGTCTTTACCTTTATATGTGTAGAGTTGGTTACAGCAGACACTGACCTCTGGCAATGGAAATGCTCAGGGCCACACTCTAGGCAAGTTTCTTGCAACTGAAGAATGACATACATGAGAAATTTCATAATAATCAGTTCCCACCCCTTTCAGCTATGCCTTGTAGGTCTACATTTCACTTTGCATAGTTTGACATAATACATGAGATAAAAGTGTAATACAGACAGCAACAGGAAGGGAAGGCAAACATAAAAATCATAATTAATGCTGTGTTTTTCTGTTGTTAAATTCCTAACTGAAATGCATGCCTCAGAATTGATTGCACTCACACAGACTAGGAATGTGTAATTATTTGCAAACCTGTATTTTCCAGTTAAAAAATATTGCAGCATCAGGGAACAAAACATAGGCGAGACAATGTCAGTGTTGAGGAAAACCAAATTCTTAAGGATGCACTTAGACTGTATGGAAATTATTTTTTTGGAAAAGGGAGGAACAAAACAGGCAGAGTGAGCTTAGGTTTCAAGTGGTTGCTGCTATATATGCTATACAGGGAATAAACTGCACCTTAGCACAGTGTAGGAAAAGATGTAATTGCATGGTGGGGCATGCTAGGATAAAAGCTGGGTAGAATTCAGTAGCCTGCTGTAGCAGCACTGGTGGCAGGCCTTCTACAGTCCACACTTTAACACTAGATGAAACGTACCTGCTACCTGTAGGGGAAATGGTTTTAATGTAGAGGAAAATGGTGCAGGAATCATTTCGGGTGATTGTGACCCCAGTACTGTCAGACATGTCCAACATCCACATACAGTCAATGCAGCAGGTTAGTGTTTGGCTGGCTTCGCTAATTGCAGGCTCGGTGTACTTACCATAATATCTGTGTACATATAACTCTTAAACTTTCCTCATCAGGTACTCCATCAACATCAGCTACAGCAGCAATTCTACATATACTGCTTGGTAAGAGTACACATCATACCTTTAATACACACATGTAAGTACCTGTCATGCATCACATTAACAACATCATGATATATTTCTTCACAGTGGCATCACCAGAAACAGTCACATGCTCTGCTGTACCACAGCAGGTTGATTTGACAGTTGAATGGCTGTCAAAGATGATACCATACCCCTGATTCTCATAATGCAGTCTCAGGACAGCGGCTGACAGTCACAAGGTGTACTGGCAGGGCCCCCTACTCCACAAAAGGTGAATAACTCCATAGGTAGTGACACATACACTCAGCATGACAAAGAAAAGACATTAAAATAAGGGGGAGCACCACACAGCTCAACATCTGTTTCTTGTGTATATCCTGATTCCCTTGATGGACAAGCAACCCTTTTGGATGTAGCTGTACCCACTATTACACCTGTACATGGGGTGACAGCTGATGATATCTTTCACATTTAGCTCCAGAGACATGCAAGGCCTTGTTTGTCCAGCAGCAGATGTGCTGTGGCGTAGCTCAGGCCCAGGCTACTGCCATTGAGAGTAAGTTAGAGGTGGTTAAACTGAGTGCTGCAGTGTATGCATGAGGAATTTCACCAGTAAAAGTAAACAGTGGAGGCCAGGGACAAGGCCACAATGATCCTCATGCACAGTATGGTTACATACATGGCATCCCTGTTAGTCTCCATACACTTGCAAGTAAGAATTTACCAGACACACACCAGGGACAGTGAAGGACATGGACAAAGGAGTATCCGCATGCGTGATGGATGAGTAGGGCATACAGCACTTATATCCCAAGAAAGTGCTGCATACACTTGGGGGCAGTCAGTTTCACCAGACTTCTACAGCATGTGGTAGAACATCTCAGTCAAGGTCTAGGTTCTGCAGCACTCTTAGAAAATATATTTGTTTTATTACCAGGTAAAAATAAGTTCAGTAACACTGCAGTGAATTAGTTAGAGTACAGCCCTAAACTTTTTATATCCATTTCATGCAGAGTCTGTCAGTATAACTAGCACTTCTGCCACTGAGAACTGAACATTGTACAAATAATGATAACTAGTACTGTATGACCAAAACAGTTATATGTGATATGTGGAGAAACACTGCATGCATCAAGAATTATATTTATAACTTTCCACTGTCATGTAATGAATACAATGGCCCATAGTTGTGAACTAGCCACCACCTCTTCACCTGTGCAGCTGTGTATCATGCACAAGTCTCCTGGAAAGGTTGCCATGCTTCTGCCGTTAGCTGGCCATCAATTCTATTATCACTGGTGAGACAAACAACAGAGGGAACTGCACTGCGATTATTAGTGATTGGCTGCAACAGTTGTACACCAGACCAATGCATGATCAAGTTATGCAAAATGCAGCAGGTCACAAACAGTCTGTGTGCTCATACTGAAGAGCACCCCCAACTCATGCAGGCAATGGAAACATGCTTTCAGTAGGCAAAAGACTTGTTCAATGACTATCTTTGTCTGGGACTGGGTGATGTTATAGCACTCCTCAGCAGCTCTCTATGGGTTATGGACCAATGTCATTAGACAAGATTCAAGTGGGGAGCCTGCAAAACCTGAAAATCAAAACAGAGAGGGGATACATAATAAAACAGTTGCAGTGGTGAGGGTGAAGTGGCAGCAGTGTTTGTTTACATGGCAGGATACACATTTAAATCTTAATTTTATTATTAGTGTTTCCCTGAATAGTTCTGTATTACTGCTTTTAAGTTGCAGGTAATTCCCAACTGTAACAATGGTAATGCACAGAGCATTAACAGTGCTAGACACTGTAATCTTATGAGTCACTTTGGCAATGTTCTGAGCCTAACAATGTCATGGCATATTTGTTGCTGGGAAACCAATGCTTTACATGTTTCCTGGGGTACCCGTAACAAATTACTGCGGCACTGTCAAAAAGATGTCACTGTGAATATTGTTACCTCTGAATTTCTTTCGTCACCCTGAAAGTGTTCATCTGGATTTGGAGATTACTAGTGAAAAAGTGCATAGATTTTCTCCATGTACAAACTGGAGTGCAATGTCAACATGTGCTTGACTTTGTGATGCTCTGTCACTTCCTACAGAGTTACTAACATGTTGAGGAGCATGAAATCGTAGCATTAAAATTGAGGACTGTGTGTCAATTTCCTCAGGCTGTTATCATCATCATCAACAGCCATTCTGCTGCTGATATCCTCCAAATTTATTGGTATAATGGAACTGTTTTGTTTCCGCTGCTAACCCTGTGAAAAATTATTTGAAAACATTACTAATAAAGAAGTAGCATACACTACTGTAAACTGAGTAAGGAGGTGTGGGGGGGGGGCACTTACCATGTACACCACCGTCATTGTTATTTTGTGCAGATGTGGAAGGTTCTGCTGTTAATACTAATTGTGGTATGTTTAATGTAGCTGATCCATGTCAGTATTCAGCTGTGTATATAAATATGTGTTACTGTTTTTAATTAAACCAACCTTCCTGAGCAGACTAGTGCTGGTGCAGATGTTAGTAACAGCCAGTGTCCACAGCACCTCTGATTATTCCAGTGCCACCATCTTCTGTGTCACAGTCATCCCCATGAATAGAGAGGAGGTATTCCTCATTTGGTGCTAAAAGGATAAGTATTGGAGGCCCCTTAGTACTGGAATGGGCAATTGCATTCTGTCTCACCTTGGCTCTAGCATGTTCTACAATATCATTTGATCACTTTTTGCACTTTGTTAATGTGCAGTTCCTACCACCAACTGCATTAATGTCCATTACAACTTGATTCCAATTCCAGGCCTTTGTCCTTTCAGCTTTTTAGGCCTTCCTTTACCAAATAGGCATTTGCCATATGTTCTAGGAACTAACAGGAGGATACATTTTTTTCTCATAGTTGAAGTTGTCCTTTGAATGATCCCTTGTTTTGCATAATTGCTGCACATAAAAAAAAAAAAATATATATATATATATATATATATATATATACCAAAGTCATACACAAAAAAAAAAGTTAGGTGATACAAACCCGATATACATATGCAGAGTCTCAGTCTACCCAAGTAAAGTGTGCCGAAGTAACAGTTGCACTGTTATGAATACATTCACAATAGTAAGAAAAGCAATTTGGTAACACATCCATTCTTCCCCAGTCTCTACCACTTTCTTGTAATCAATACTGTCATTTTTCATTCATCGGTGATGCTCAGAAATGTCCCAGTAAACATACATGCATGCTGAGCCAGCAAAACATCCTTGCTACTTCAGTACTTTACTTTACAGCTGAGTTGCCCATAGTGCAGCAGGGAAGCTTGGGAGGGCTCCACTGACAGATGTCTAGGGAAAAACTGTTTATAAAGGCATTTGTGTCTATAAGGGGCACCACTAACTTCCTGCTGCATGGTGCTCAGTAACGCTCAATTGCAAGGCTTAAATACAGGTGAAAATAAACACATTTAAGCTAATCTGCCAATAGGAAAGCACACAATTAACCTTCCTCCAGCAATCCCCAGCTCAGACAAGGATGGATCTACACTCTTCTGCTACAAGGGTACAGGGGAGCCCTTCTTAATGAGAGATGGGTGGTTTAGTGCTCAAATGTATCAGTAACAGGCTATATTCAGCAGATCTGAATCTAGACTAGGCTATCTAGGCTAACACTACAGTTATAGTTAGAAGTACAACAAGTTATGAAGAAAACCCACAGAAAAACTGGACTCTTATATCATAACAAACACTTTTAACTAGCAATGCCAAAAAAAAAAAATCAATAGCCTCTGCATATCTCCTACCTTCATTACTGTATACTGTCTCATCTACACCAACCTTCAGCAATCCCTACTAACAAAAATAAAACACTGTAACAAGATAGCTAAATTCAGCACTAACCAATGTGCTACATCCCACCACTGCCTAGCCATAACACAGTTAGTCTGTCTAGAACTTCTATACTATCTCTCTATCACACAGTTAGTAACCATTCATAATATAATCTATAAACATCAAAGCTGTCCTGCAGTCCAACCCTTAGTGGACCTTTACACAGCTGCATGATCACTCCACTCCACGGACAAGTCCCAAATAACTGTAAATAAAAGCCACAACTCTGCTGGTCTGTCCTTGTACTCAATTTTTTTCTCCAAAACAGGAATTCTATCCTTATCACCATCAGACAACAAACCATCCAGAGTCATACCAAGATTGTATCCAGATTCAAAATCTTGATAAAACAACCCTTTTTATGAACACTTGCCTCAGCTCTTGCACCTCCGAAGGCTGAACTACCCTGACCCTTACACACCTACATTACCCATATATACCTCAACAAAGCAAATTCTCGATGCAAACTTCTTACTGCCTTCTATACTTTTGCCCATACTGCAACTTCTACATTCTGTACTTACTCCCTGACAAGCTTTTCCCTCCAGCAAGCTTCCAGCTCATACTCACTACCTTCTACATGTACTTCATTTCCACTATAACTCTCTTTTTCTCTATATCACCTATCAAATATACACACTATTCACCTTTCCTCACCTACTCTCTGCTTTCTCTACTTATCATCTTCTCTCTGCTTTCTACCCGTATCTCCCATAACTCCTATCTCTTACTTCTTCTACCCATAAACATAAAATGGTAACCACTTGAAATGTTGGGACCTGCAACAGTGAGTTCTGAAATATGGAAACTGAATGGCTGAAAGATCAGACTTACACATAACAAGTCTTCAATGCCATTTCTTAGAAGATTTCCTTTTCTTCAAGGTATGGCAATCTCGGAGTTGGTATATACAAATTGGGGGGGTGGCGTGTTGGCCCCCACATGGGGGGGGGTTGCAGAGTGGCCTGACCCCCTCCCCAGAAGAAATTAAAAGGAAAAGGGAGATTTGCAAAATTCACTCTTCTCCTGTGTTTTTGGTCATTTTTTTTGGCTTGTTGACACCTGGCATTTTAAGTGTCAACATTTCAATAGGGAGCCATGTAAAATTGTAATTTGACATTTTAAACCTCAATGCATATGCCAGTTTGTCTTGTATTAATATGTAATGATTAAATATGTTACAGATTGCAGATTTTGTTTAGCATAGCTGCCTTTCAGCTATTGTAAACCCATACTGCAACCTTAAGCTTTACATTTTTTGTCTGCTGTATAAAATTGCTTATTTTGTAACTGCACATTTTCTCCCTGGGCCTCCGCTGGAAAGGGGATATCACAGCCCAGTTGGACTACCCTGGTCAACAAAAGCAATACATCAATCAATCAAGCAATAAATAAATAAATGCTCCTGGTTAGGGAAGCTTGGTAGAGATAAAATGTACTGGTAAAGATGCAAGGACTTATTTAATTGGGAGTTGCTTACTTAGACAAAACATACTTTGAATCTCATTAGTTCTACTGGACAGAGCCCATTTGCAGAGGAAACCCTAGGAGGGAAAAAGTACAATAGCCTTCATTCACATGATATGATTAGTATGCAGAGAACAACTGAAGTAGCAATACTGAGAAACAGGAAAAAACACATGTAGATGTTATATCATTTGCAACTATTTGGCTATAGTAACATTCAAGTATTCATTATCGCGTATCAGGCAATGTACTAATTAGCACAGAAAATCAAAGGCCAAGCATTAGTTAATATAACAGTGACACATTTAGCAGTAAAGATGTCAGAATTATCCTAATTTTTGCGAAGATATATTATTGATTATAAAAATCATAATCCTTCCTGTAAGGACAGCAGTACATAAAGCAAAGCCTTTATTAACAAGAATGGTCATTTATAGAGCTGAGAGCAGACTCCTATTTATTTGTTCATAGATGCATAGGTGTTTACTAGGCTAACAACCACAAGGGCCTTTTTAAGCCTAGCCATGCATCCCAAACCTCTGACAAGTTCTGATACCCTTGATAAGTGTAAGCATGGGCTTGAGAGATGAACCATTTACAGGTTAGGGCCTGGGAGATGAACCATTTACATTAGTTTATTTAGTTACTTATGTATTAATTCATGCATTCATTTCTACAGACAGTTTACACTGGACCACAAGTGCCCTTTTTCAACCACAGCCTAACTGCCCTGAACAAACATATTACATTTGTCATTAGGATGAAGCACTGTCACTGCTAGTGAGGCATAAAGACAGCATTTTAAGAAAAAGCTATGCAAATGAGACTATAATGAAATTTAAATGAGGAATGTCTTAAAACATATGTGGCATTATTATGTAAATGAAGTCCTTTCTGCTACTTTGAGATTTATAGTCGCTTTTTTATGCATGTCTGTGTTATACGGCTATACCTTATAAAAGGTAAAGTCATTTTTTTATCGACTTTGCAATCAGCAAAAATGCTTGTCTTAACTGTCAGCCTAGCTATTTCTCATTCTGAGCAGCTTGTCTCAGCCACACCAATGCTGTAATTGTCCAGCTGTGCTCATTGACTGAGAAAGCACAGGTAGAGGCAAAGATGAACCCATTATAACTTTGCTGACCAAGAATTTCTTGATTGATTTAGAGGAGATAGTGAAATTGTAAGGACTTTTATAAGTTTGTATGGCCCACAGATAAAGACTGGGGGATGTGTGTTTTTTCTATACCTGTAGACACCAGTGTATGTATAACCCTCACTATATTTGCCATGGGGGATCTTCCAGAGACAAACACATTAGTTATTTCTCAAGCTTCTGCCTCAAGGACACTTCAGCAGTTCCTCAACATACTCTTTGTCATCTGTAGATCAAGTACATCTGTGTGCCAGTGTCACCTCAGGACCAAGCCAAAACCATGAGAGCTTTGTACAGGATAGCACATTTTCCAGTGGTGCTAGGTATGATGGATTGCACTAAAATTGCTATTGTATCTCCCTGGTCAGGCCACATCTGGACCATATGGAGACTGGTATTGGAACATAAAGAGTTGCCATTCCATCAACTGCAGGTATGCTTGATGTATGGGGGTGCATCATCAATATGTTAGCAAAACATCCTGGCTGTGCCTATGACTCTCTTACCTGGCATGCAAGCTCACTGTACTCCCCTTTTGGCATGGATAGATATCCAGTGGTCTTGCTTGTAAGTGCAAACTTTTATAGTTATATTAATCTCTGTCAGTAAAATTTGATGAGTATTTTGCTTAGTAGTAACCTACCCTTCTTTCGTTATATCTTCCCCCACCCTTATTTTCCTTTGCAGGTAATACAGGCTACCCACTCAAACCCTGCCTGATGACACCAGTCAGTAACCCAAAACTGCCCTGCCCCAGACAGAGATTGTCATCAAGTGAGTGTTTGGCCTGCTGAAAGCCCATTTCTGGTGCCTCGATGAGTCTGGAGGTGCAATTCAGTAAGACCCTATTACTCCTCATCTCCTGTCAGTGGTTGGATTGTGGAGGGGACCCCACCTGTGCTGATGTGGTCTACTGCATTTGCTTTGGTTCTTGCATGTCCCATTAGTCATTTGCTCTTTTGCTACACAGTGACAATGTGCAGTTCCTTCCCCCAACAGCACTGATGTCAGCCACAACTTGATTTCATGCCTTAGTTCTCTTCATCTACTTCATAGGTCCACAGGTAAGTACTAGGCTAGCTGTCCTTGTGAACCATTTTAAGCCTATCCGATTTCCCGTTAGTGAGTATCAATCCCTGTACCTCTTGAATGTGAGGGAAGCACCTTAACTATTATATCAACCGCCCCCTTTCCCAAATAGACATTTCTCATGTCTTGAGGCTATCAGTTAGAATGTGCTTCTCTTCAGGTGTGAAGTTGTCCCTCTGGTATCTTAATTTCTTATGCTATATCAGGTTGTAACCTCAAAGTATTAATGTATGACCACAGTAAAACCTGATTCACTCAGGGCACCCACACAGAGACAGTTTACTATTAGATATACGTGTACTATGTGCTGTTTTAATTTTCTGAGGTGACTATTTTCAACCAGTGTTTATATAAGTATTTTTAATATAACCATGCTAATTCATTTCATGGTGCTGTCCTCTTTTCTCTGTAACCCTTTATAAATACTATAAAGTATAAAACTGTAATTACTGCTAAAAATGACACCTTACACTTTCCCAAAGGACTGATTCTTGACATTGTGAAAAAAAATCAATATCTGACAAACCTGACTGGTACAAATATGCTTCTGATACGCTGATGTCAGTGAATTATAATAATTTGGGTGATTTCCTAATAATTTCCACATATTAACTTTTCCCTTGATTTTTATAGCTTCTTCATGGTTTCTCTGGACTGTCAGCAACAAAGACAGCTCAGTGCAAGTAAAAATGTCAAACTCAAGCTTATTGGTATAAATTCAAGTTGGTTTATGAATTTCGTATGCAAATGAAGCTCAGCTGAACAGAGCTGTATGAACAGCACTATTGCACAAATGAATAAGAGGTACAACTGGCAAAACATAACTTTGGATTGTTGTGGGCGCACTTTACTGACAGACACTGATCTCTTAAATGCATACTAGTGTACAGCAAATTTTAAGCATGATAAAGCACTCCGTACCTTTTATATATTTATTCAGTATAATAACAGTCA
Organism: Protopterus annectens; assembly: GCF_019279795.1. NCBI lineage: Eukaryota > Metazoa > Chordata > Ceratodontiformes > Protopteridae > Protopterus > Protopterus annectens. The sequence goes on from NC_056729.1 coordinate 504,519,498, forward strand.
GTAGAAATGAACTCTAACCTACTATTAATGCGTTTCTATGAACTATACAAGACCTTAAAAGGTAATATTAATGATTTTCTTAAAAATGGACAGTATAAGAGTAGTAATGAAATGATTCACCAGCCAGAAATGACTACATCGAAACACAGGTTAAATTAAAGCCATGCTCTCATAAATGTGGTAATTATCCAAATAAATTAATACTGATACCCTTTTGAATTCATTCTTGTGCTGTAGAAAGCAGCACAACACATCTGCATATACCACACTACTGAAAGTTTTCCATTTACATAAATACAGAAGTACCTCCAAGGACTACAACAGCTAAATAAGTCCATGTTACTTGCTCAGTCTGGTTATTAAACCAGCCCTGACACTTACATAAGTTTCATAAGAATTACCCCTATATTGCTTCATGGGTGTGGCACTCTGATGTCATACCACAGAAGGCGTGCTTCACACTGTCTTATCTCCTGACCTGTATTTACATCCTTCATCATATCACTGGCAATTCATAAATTGGTGTCTTTTTAAGCCCAGGGTCGAGTCCCCCAGTTGGTCTGAGAAAGAGACCTTTGCCTGTGTCACATGTGATAATTCAATAAAGGTGCTTGAAAAAAAAAAGAGCCTTCTCTACCTACTGAAAGAGTCATACCTTTGGAAAACAGAACAAGCTGTAGGTGGTAGTGAGTGGAAGAAAATTGACATCTGACAGGAACTGGGGATCACCTGTCATCCCTGGGAGGGATCTTTTGCTCTGGGCAAGAGTGTTGGTACAGGTGTGATAACCTGCAGAAGCAGAGAGGAAAATTGCAGGCTTTCAGTGGGTAGCTCCGTTATGGAAGAGGAGACTAGAGCTCTACAGTATCTTTCTTATTTTTTTTGTATAATGTAAAAAGGTTAATGCAAGCAAAAGGCTGCAACTGCACATTTATAAATAGATGAACTCAGTACAGGTGTATGTATGCATAATTGACCCCAATAATATTCATATTTGAATGTGTATATGGATAGAGTGTGTCAATTTGTAGGAAATGTATAACTTTTTTGAAGTATGAGACAGTGAATTGATCCTGAAATCATTTACAGTGGTTGGTTGTCAGGAGAAGTAAGGCCTTAGTGTTTTATTGGTGTTCAAACTGCATGCTTTTGAGAGACAGAATAACTTTTTACAGAATAGTTGTTGCACATACAAATTGCTAACCAGAGATAGCCAGCACACCTTAGGCACAATGTGGGTGGGGGACAAAGCTGTATATACATGAACTGCATACACCTTGTTGCAGGCTGTATTGCTCAATTCGTTTTACCAATAACTAGGAATTGTATACCTTACAGATACTTTAAAAAGTATTAAATGAGAAAAACACTAAGTTCTCCACATCATAATACATATTTTTTGACCATGCATATGTTTTTGTAAGAATTGGAATACTGTAAGGCAATATAAAAAGCAATTCAGGAAGAGCAAACCCTCCCCTATTCCTAGACATTCTGGTGCCCCTAAATGTAATAAATCACAGGAAAAAAACACATCCTGTAAGAATTTCTTATACCAAGAAAATGGGTCTACTACTTTACAACAAATTGTCACTTAATCAAAAACGAAAAATAGAACCCCACTTCAGCGAAAGTGCACTTCAACAAAAGCGCACTTTCTCTGAAGTCTAAGCACCCGATCGCCTCACAAATAAAAAAAAATATAACAAAAACATGCTTTTGCAGGGGGGCAAGCCCCCCCTGCACTGCCCACACCCCATACTTAAATATACCAACTCCAAGATCGCACTACAGCGAGGAAAAGGGAATATTCCCATTCCGTGCTGTATTGTCATCTCTGTAGTCAGTTTTTGAAGTTTCAGTACTTCAAACAAGTGGGTTCGTACAAGTGAAGTTTGAAGTACTGAAACTTTGACCAAAAGCAGTAGACCCCAATAAAATACAGAAGTTAGGAAATGAAATTAAAGCTTGTCAGGATATAAGCAGAGCACTCCTCACTGATAGAAGTTTGCATTAATAAAGCAAGATGTGACCAGAGTCATAAGACAGGTAAACAAATGTACATTCCATTTCTTACTTGTATAGCTGAAGAGGAAATCTCCTTTAAAAAGAATTAATCAGACTGGAGGCTTATGAGACTTACTGAAGGTGCATGTGAGGATAACTAATTTTCTTTCATTACTGAAGCATAAAAATGCAGCTAGTCATTATTTGTTCCAATTGGATACACCCCCCCCAAAAAAAATAAATGTCTTACAATTTGTGCTAAACATTTTCAAATATAAATGCAGAAATAATGCAATTACCATAAATAACTCTTTCATCAGAGACAATAGTACTATCATTTGGCAACATTATAGAAGGATGTCATATGTAACCTGAATAATTCAAGCAGTAAACCTGCTGAAGAAATTTTAATATGTACTGTTAATAAAATGCCGCAACACCAGCTTATGAGTCTTTGTGTACATTTTGTGTGTGTGAGTGTGTGTGTGTGTGTGTGTGTGTGTGTGTGTGTGTGTGTGTGTGTGTGTGTGTGCGCATTCTATTTATCTATTTATTTATTTATTTCCATTTTTTTATCTATATCAATTTTCCATGTCCAGATATCCTAGGGGCAGCCTAGACTCATACTTCCCTGGTCAAGGAACTTCCACTATCATCCTCTGCCTGCCCGTGGATGTCCTGTCAGTTTCAGGGCAGTGGCTCCAGTTCTGTGGGTACTCCAGCATGCTGTAGCCTGAAAAGTCTTGAAAGGACCAAGCTTCAGGACCTTGTGGATGATGCAGTCGAGTAAGCAGTGGAAAGACACTTTCAAGCTATGCAAGACTTCCTCCAACAGCTATGGACCTATGAACATTTGCATGGCTGTGCTGACCTCCACTCTTTTTCACTGGGTGCCTGCAATGTCCTTGGCTTAAACAGGGCAACATAAACCTTCATATTATGAAAAGAGATTAAAGTAATTATCAATTTCCACTCAAAACTTTACTTTCACAAAACTCATTGCACTTTTAATCTTCTTTACAAACTTACAGACAGCTCAAACGTTTTAGGGCATGTCTGCACAGCCCTTCACTTTTGTGTAGTCCGAGCCATTAATTGGCCCTGACCATATATGCAAACATGTGCAGTTGTATTTTTTCTCTGCTTGCCATTGTGCATATAAGAACTGTAGGACTATGAATGCCACCCTATTATTTTCTGGGATGGGAGAAAAACACAGTCTACAATGTTGTGTTCCTTTCAATGAGTTTTTGTGACTAATAGGATCCCCTCTCTTTTTCTGTTAGCATGCAGGCTAAATTTTTCTACAGATTTACTCATATCACTAAATGTGTTATATAATGACACCACCAGTCTTCCAATCTGACTTACTTCCCTACTTTCTGAATCATATAACTCAACACACAGACTTTTTGGTTAATAAGTACAAAGTAGCTTGCAGCAATCATCAATAACACTTCTTAACATTTCTTAGATCATTTGTAAGCAGGCACCGTACCCGCACTGAGAGAAATTGTACAGTATTTGTTAGGAAGACTGAATGTGTAACGCTTTCTCCAGTTTTCTTTTCTTTCGCTGCAGTGGCACGAGTGCATACATGTGTGTGTGTGTGTGTGTGTGTGTGTGGGGGGGGTCTGCAAACTCATAATTCCCCATCTAACAGAACAGATAAAACTTTATCAGGAATCACCCAGCACTGTACTGAGCCACATACACAGAGTGACAATTTATTTATTATTTATTTGACATTTGTTAACTGTGTTGGTCTAACTGAGCCAGAGGCCCATTTTCAGTGGAGACCCAAGGAGAAAAGGTCCACAGATTTATAAACACAAAAACAAATTTAACATAGTTAATAATTAATTGCAAGATTATTTAAAACGCAGTAGTAGTGCAATAACAGATGATTAAGAGGTACAGAAAACAAGATGTGAACAAGATAAGAATACAAATCAAAGCAAGATAGTAGAAATTTCAGCAATGATATATATATATATATATATATATATATATATTTTTTGTGGAGAACAGGTAAGATAAGATACAAAAATGAAAAACATCCCTCAATAAAGAAGAATTAGCATACAGCTATGTATGAGATGTAATTCCTGTCTATGTGGAGTTTATTATGGCTTGGGGGGATGAGAAGGACTAATAGGTTAGGTAGGATCATAACAGTAGCAGGATTTTATGCTAAGTAAATGCAGTCTGAGCTGTTTTTTGAAATGCATAGGGTGGGAGATGGTTTTTATGTGAGAGGGAAGTTTGTTCCATGCTTGAGCTTCGCTACGTTTGTAGAGTAGTTTTCCAACATATTTGTTGGGTTTATAAATGTCAAGGAGTTGTTGATTTGATGTACGGAGAGTACGGTTTGGGGTATAATAGGATACCAGGGAGGAGAGAGAGGGGCAGGAAGTAGGATTGAAGAGTACAGAGTGCATGATTTGAAACTGAGACAATTGTAGTTGTTGTGGAAATTCTAGCCATTTAAGGGAGTTGAGTGCTAGGCAGTGGTGTGAGTTGTGAGGGGAGTTAGTGGCAAATCTAACTACTTTATGGAAAGTTTGATGGAGTTTGCAAAGATGTGTAGTGTGAATGGAGGCGAGAATAGGGGCTGCATAAAGAAGGGAAAGAGGAGAGACTGAGCTACGGAGGGTCTAGCTTCTGAGTTAAGAAATTTCTTATTTCGGTAAAATAGACCTAGTTTTGGGTGTTTTTTAATATTTTTCTGAATATGGAGATTAAATTTAAGTTCATCATCAATAATTGTACCTAGGAGCTTTGTGTGGGGTTCTGCTATGATGGTGGTCTTGTCATGGGATGTAATGACAAAGTAGGATTTGTTGTGATAGAGAGGTTGAGGAAAGAATAGTAACAGTTTTTTTTTTTGGATTTAAGATGAGCTGATTTTTGGTGAGTCATGTTTCAATAGATAGGAATGAGTTTTTGTGTGTGTGTGTGTGTGTCTGTCTGTCTGTGTGTGTGTGTGTCCGTGTGTGGAGGTCAGATAAGTTATCATAGATGGAGGTAAGTGTAGAATCATCGGCATACTGAAAGAGAGTGGACTGTTTAAGGAGGTATGGAGACCGTTTGTGAATATATTAAACAAAAGGGGCCTAGGATGGATCCTTGGGAGACACCACATGTTATGGGTAGAAAGGAGTAGCAGGAAGAGAGCCATCTGACATATTGATGCCTGTTGGAAAGATAGCTGGTAAACCAGTTTAGAGAAGTAGAGGAGAGATTCAGATCATTCAGTTTAGAGAGGAGTAAGCGGTGGGATACAGTATCGAAAGCTTTGGAGAGGTCGAGGAAAGAGAGGATACAACTTTGTTTTTGTCTTTGGCCTCAGCTACTGCATGTGTAAAGGCCGACAGTGCAGTAGATGTACTGTGGTTTGGTCTGAAACCATGCTGGGTGTGAGTCAGTATGTTTTTCTGAAGGAGAAAATTAAGTAGTTGAGTATGGATGCACTTTCCAAGTATTTTTGATAGAGGGGAAAGTATGGCTATGGGTCTGTAGTTTGATGGGTCAGTGGAATTTCTGCCTTTATGCAGTGGGATGGTGTAAAAGGCTTTCCAAATGTCAGGGACAGTGGCTTCTTGGATGGATCTATTTATGAGAAGGGATACAGGGTAGGCAATGGATTCTGCAGCAAGTTTGAGAAAGACAGGTGGTAGGTGATCTGCAGAGGGATAACAAGGTTTGAGCATAAGCAGGAGTGATTTTAACATAGACTGTGGGGATGGGTTTCAGGGAGAACAGGGTGTTGTTTGTTGGAGTGGGGGTGTTTGGAAAGGGGTTAGAGTTGAGATTTGTTTGTGTTAGTTTTTGGATGGTATCAATGAAGAAGTTATTGAGGAGAGTAGCAGTTTCTAGTGGGGTATTATTAGGGAATGGGGAAAGACAAATTTGCAAAGCAGCATCACTTGAATTAAGATCTGTAGGACAGGAACTGGACAAAGTGTTGTTGTTATGTCTTTCGGCTTTTCCCGGTTAGGGGTCGCCACAGCGGAACTTCGGTCCGCTAATGATTGGTAGTTGATTTTTTACATGCCAAGTTACCAGCCCTGACGCACAACCTTCAACGAAGGTATGCCCATTCACGCATGTCTCCACGCAGAAGACGCTCTAGCTGAGAATCGAACTGGACAGCATCTTACTGTGAGGTGACAACGCTACCGTAGCACCACCACCGCTGTACCATGTTCATATAATTCATATCTTTTGAATAAAGCTTGCTAAACCAATAAGGGCATATGCAAGTGAATGCACACACACACACACACACACACACACACACACACACACACACACACACACACACACACACACACACACACACTTGTACTTGCACACTGACACACAGACCAATATTTGGAATTAATTGAAATATCATAACTCCTATGCCCATATAATTCCATTATGTACATTATGTATAATCCATTTATTTCCCACAGGATGTGCATGGACATCCTCTACACAAATGTAAAACCATTTATGTACATCTTATCCCTAACCATAGTGGAGAACTGTAAAAAGGGGTAGAATCTAAGTATGGCATGGATTGACTACAAAAAAGCATTTGATAGTATCCCACATTCATGAATAAAAGAGTGCTTAAACATGTATAAGATACACCCTACACTGATCAACTACATTACAGTGACCAGGAAACAGTGGCAGACCACTTTGCAATTAAGTCATGATAAAGGACAAATTATTATCCCAGGGATAAAAATTCAAAGGGGGGACATTTCTGGGTGACTCTGTCATGGTTGCTATTTTGCCTTGTCCTTAACTCATTAAGCTGTTTACTTAAAAGCTTAGACCACGGCTATAATTTGGCTCCTAAAAAAACAACAAAGTGTAAAGACTTCTCATCTTCTCTTTGTCGATGATTTAAAACTGTATAGCTCATCAGATGAGGAACTGAAAGCACAACTGCAAGTTGTCAAAACTTTTTCAGATGATATAAGAATGTCATTTGGTCTTGATAAATGTGGAAAAGTAACCTTTAAAGCAGGAAAACTGCAGCACCAGGAAAATATCGGTTTGGGACAAGAATGTGATATAAAAAAACTTGAGCAAGATGGAGCTTATAAATATTTGGAAATTGATGAAGGATCAGCAATAAAACATGAACAAATGTGAATAAAACTTAGTAAGGAATACTTTAGAAGACTTAACTTAATCCTGAAAACAGCATTGACATCTAGGTACAAAATCCCAGCTATAAACCAATTTGCTCTTTCAGTCCTAACTTACAGTTTTGGAGTGATTGACTAGCCCCTGAACATATTGGATAGAAAACAAGAAGGATGCTTTATACTTATCAAATGATTTATAAAAATCAATGTATACCAAGATTATATATTGCCCATTCCAAAGGAGGGATGGGCCTCATTGAAACTGATTATATGTATAGATCTGCAATCATGGGACTCAACACATATCTGCTGACCTCACAAGACCCAAATGTAGTGAAAGTTTTGAAACATGAGGAGACTAAATCTAAGATGACTTATTTGCTTAATCTAGCAGAAGCATATTGGCATCAAGCAGGAATGGACATCAAACCAGAAGTAGATAAAAATCAGGTGGCAAATGAATGTGCCAAAAAACAAAAAAAAAAAGAATATAAGGTGAAAGACCAGATGAGAAGGCAAGAAATGTGGAAAATGCATAAAAATAGTTGCAAGTATAGAAAACTTCTGGAAGAACCTCATGTTGATCAGGAATGAACACAGCAATGGTTAAGGAGAGGCAAATTCAAACCAAGAGATGAAAGGTTAATATTGGTGGCCCAAGATAGTGGGCTACGTACACGCTGGTTTACAAAGTCCATTGAACATGTGGGAGAAACAGACAAATGTAGGTTTTGTAAAACCGAACTGGAAACAATTGCACACCTCGTTGCTGGTTGTGACATACTAATGGCAGAAGGATTGTATACTGAAAGGCATAATAATGTGGCAAGACTGTTGCACTGGGGATTGTGCAAACATTATGGTACTGAAGTGACTGAAAAACACTGGAAACATGAGCCACAAAGCATCATAGAAAATGAAGTCTATGTCACATGGGATCACCCATTACCAACAGTTCAAAAGATAGATGCTAGAAAACTGGATATATAGTGGTCCATAAAAAGAAGACAGAAGTAGCATTCATCATTGAATCCACCACACCTAGTGACTACAGAGTGTTGCATACAGAGAGACACAAAGTCATAAAATATCAGGATCTGCAGGCAGAAATGAGAGCAATGCAGAAGAAAGATACCCAAACAGTTCCAATAGTAGTAGGAGCAATGGGTCTTATAAAAAAGAATCTACAGTCGTATTTAGATATGTTACCAATCCATTAATGTACAAAGCACAATAAACCAAGAAAGTTGTAGAAGCAAAGAAGCACTCTGGTAGATCCACTAAAACACTTTATTGAGCACTTTCATCAGCATTCACCTCACAACGTCTTCAGAATACAATTTAAAAATTAACACTCCATTAAGAACATAACCTAGTGCATCACATGTTCACTACTAAAAACTTCATAGGTTGATAACACAATCAATCAAATCAAAACCAATGTGAATACAATAATGTTAAAACATTCAAAAACTGAGGCAGGCAACAAACAGAAATTCTCTATTATGTACTGTTTTTACAAGATTAACTGTAACCAGTATAGCTATTCCTGCCAGAATTTTTATGACAGGCTTTACACATGAAATTCAGACTTGAGTTTTAAAAAGCAAGAAATAAATATCATATCATTTAAGCCAGGTTTTTGTGTGGCATTACATCTGAGCTGCCATAGCAGCTCCTTATATTCGAGGAATAGGTCAGTCGGCCCTCCCCAACTACCTTCTTTATGTACTTGTTCTAAAACTGAAAACTTGAAATAGTGCTGTGGAAACTCAAGAGTGTGTTCACAGTTATCCCCCACAATGTCATCATGTTTTATGACTACTTGTGTACCAATACCACACACAGTCACTCCAGGGTTCTTATGTACAGGATGTTAATGGAGTTAATTCTTCAAAATAATTTCACCATATTTGATTTACCAGAGTGCTTCTTTGCTTCTACATGTTACCAATCCATGTAACCCCATATGAATTGCAGAAGGAGTCATTACTGGGCACATTGCGGGTGCTGCAAAGAGCACTTTTGGCTGACATCAAAGATTGAAATTATACTAATTTCATGAAATTTAATCATACTTTAAATTAGGAATGGGGTCCATTCCCATCATGGTGTTAGAAACCCAAAAGACTTAGAGAAATTAAAAAAAAATACAATGCTCCCTTTTGCATGTACCTAACCAGACACCTGCGGTAGCTGGAGAGGCCACAGATGTTTCTCACTTACATGGATAAATTGAAAGCGCTGTCACTGTACTCTGTATCTTATTGGTTGCTGAGATGTGACTTGTGTCTGTCCTGCAGGGTAATCTCTGATCCTGCCCTGATGGAAATGATGCACATCCGGAAGTCAAATGGCACAAGACTGACTTGTTCTAGGAATCTTAACCTAGCCTGTGACATAAACAGAACATGCTGGGGAGACATATATATCTCCCAGAGATTGCTGCTTCTCTGAAATAAACTTCCAATTGATGTAAAGCAGAGATCCTCACTGACCCAATTCAAGTGCAGTCTAAGTAAATGGGTGGCAGACCACAAATTCACCCCAGGGGTGGCACCCATGTCCCTCATGTACAGGGGTAGTTGTTGTTGATAATAGACTTACTCTGTGAATTATGTCAGTCTAACCAAGGAAAGTTGGAGCAACTCAGGATTAACATGGCTAGGCTTGTAAGGGCTCTAGGGCTGCTAGCCTATTAACCTCTTATGAACATATGAGCCTATAATAATCTGAAGTAGCTTTGAGTGGAACACAAGATTGGTAGTAGTGTTGTTTTAAGTGATGGAGAAGTTATTTTGTATAGGATAGATATTTTGGTATAAAAGCAATACCTTGGTTTTCTTAGCATTCAGCAGGAGGTGAAAATTGTTGAGCCAGGATATTATGGAATAAAACGCTTTTGGGGTCTTTTCCTGAAGTTCTGGGAGTGACTGTATTTCTATGTGTAGCATCATCAGCATACTGAATGTCAAGTTGTGTCATTAGTAGCAGTGTAGAGGCCATATTTAAAAATGTTAAAGAGTATGGAGCCCATGAGTGAGACCTGTGGTATTCCAACAGAGAAGAGCAAAACATGTTGATTTTTCTTTTTGCCGTTTTTCTGCTTGTAACGTGTTGGAAAGGTAGCTATGGAACCAGGAGCTGGAGGAAGTATCAGGAAGTATAAGAAAAAGAGAGGAAACAGTTTTCCGAGTCCCTGTGAATCTTGATATGATGGATCAAATTAAGGAGAGCCATGGTAGTGCTGCAGGAAGCCGTGCTGAGCAGAGGATAGAAGGTTGTTATTTATCAAGTGTTTGAGAAGTTGGGACTGTATACACTTTGTGGTAATTACAGAATTCAGTGGGGTCTCCTGCTTTGTGTAAGGGAATAATTAGTGACTTTTTCCAGTTCCAGTTTTATTGAATAGCTCTGTTTACAGAGACAGAGACAGGATATACTAAAGTGTCTGCAGCTATGCTAAGGTATCATGAGGGAAGATAATTAGCAGGGAGTGTAGTGGTTTTCAGCTTATGAACAAGTTCCTTGAGAGTGAAGATGGGAACTGGGTTGATGTGGAAGGCACAGAGTTTAGAGGATGGTTCTGTTGGAATGGAGAGTGGAGCAGGTGGATGGTTGTTTATGAGGGAGGTGATTGAACGTATGAAGTATGAGCAGAGTTGGTTAGAAATAGTTTCAGTATGGTTAGTGTTAGTAGGGGTTGGTTGAGCTGGTTGGCCTGGATTTGACAAATTGTTAATGGAGGACCAGAATTTTTTGGGGTTGTTAGTGTATGCATCTTGGATTGAAGTGTAGATTTTTTTAATCGGGTCTGACTGATTTTTTTTTTTTGGTGTGGTTTCAGAGCTCTCCAAAGTTTGGGAGATTAGTCTCTGTTTTATTATGAAGCTAAGATTGCCATACTTTGTCTCTGGCTTTCATAAGTTGTTTATTAGTTTTTGTGAGGCAAGAGGCAGGGTTGAATTTGTGTTTGACTGGAACTAATTCATTTAATATTGTGAGAAATGTGTCATTAAAATATGCAACTGCTTCATCCAGAGTTAGAGATTTTAGTTGATGCCAGTATTTCTATGAATGTATCTCTGTTAAAATGAGTTAAATTGCAGTATGTGTTACAGTGGTAGCAGTTATGGGGGTGAGTTGGCAACCTTCTAAGAAAGTTTGGGAGGTGGTCACTCATAGAGTTTGGGAGGGTGCAATAGGAGATACATTTACTTGGTTCAGCTGTAAGGGCCCAGTCTAGAATAGAAGATCTGTTGGAGTGTTTGCTGTATCAGGTAGGAGAGGCAATGAGCTATGTAAAGGTTTATAGATTTATGACAGAGGTAGAGTTAGGAATGGAAATAGATTGGCAATTTATATTACATCACCTAAGATGGTGGTTTCTTGGTTGATATGTGTAGATAGCCAAGACAGGAATTCCTTTGAAGTTGAGTTGTTATTACATGGGAGAATGTAAATAGGGACAAAACAGTTATTTTGTGATCACTGATTTTTAAGAGAGAAAGGAGTATTTCAGCATTGTTAAAGAAATCTAAATAATTGAGAATTACAGTGGCTGTATGGGGAGGGGCTGATTACTGATGAAAGCAACTCACCTTCTTGTCATTTGCTTAGCTTATTTTCAAGCTTTTCAGGACTAATGTGCATTTGGATGAAATAATCTTTGTGTGAAACCAAGTTGAAACTGACACTGATTTTGCAGAATGTCCACGATTTTGCCTCATTTTGAACTGCTCTTAATAAAATTATGGTTTTCTGACTAATCCTTGAATACTGCAGTCACTAAATAATGACAAGCATTTGAATTTCATACTTCATGTTCTTCAGAAAATGCATGCCAACACAACATTTTTATTCTAACAAGTGTAACAACAGCAATATTTAAAACATGTCTCAGATTCTGAGTCTTTGTCCTTCATTGTTTTGTGTTATTGTCCTGATTTTTGCTATAAGGGATTGATAAATATTATTTTTTTTACTAAAATTAGATGAAGTATGCATGCAAAGTGGCTATTACTACTGGGGATTATCTGTGGATGAAGGTAACATACCTTTTTTGTTGTTTGATCAAGTTTATGCAGTCTGGTTTTGCAGAACCTGTGTGCATTTATATGACATAAGTTGGAATACTTGGACATCTATGCATTTGTATGAAACAAACCTAAACTTCATGACTGCATCTATACTTTAATTAGATATGTGATATGTACATGTTCAACAATGGGGCTATGACTGCTGAGTAGAGGGAGCTGCCTATGGATCAGAATGGCTTAACATTTTCTCATGATCATTGTGACGACCTTCTACTTCTGCGCCAGTAATCAAGGAGTCTCAGTCCTCACCACTGGCACCTGTGGGGAACATTCACTGGGAGGATAAGAGGTACACACCCAGTATTTCAAGATGCAGCTGTCTGGATCAAGTACAATCAAGCACAATTTCCCTTAAGAGCACATGGGGAACATAGTCAGTCTGGGGCTGGTTTCTCCTTCTTTCTCCAGATCCGCAGTAAGACTCCCCACTGGCACAGCTATAGAGTTGGGATCTCAGCTGAGTGTCCAATCCAAGTCCTCCAGCACCCTCTCTGTCAAACAAGTGCTTCGTGTCCCTGCCCAAGTAGTTGACACGCACACTCTTGGAGATTTGATTTACACACACACACACACACACACACACACACACACACACACACACACACACACACACACACACACACACACACACACCTGGGAAAGGCTGGCACAGGCTTACTAGCTTTGCTCCCTTCTGTCCAGATTATAAAGTAATTACCACTGCCGCTAGACACTCCTGCCAGCTACCTTAAGGCCCTTACAAGGGTACCCAATATAGTGAGTGAAATTAATATTAATGCAAATGGTAGTTTGACTAAGAGCAAGGCTATTAGGAGAGGCCCACACAGTGTCACCAAATAAATATGCACATACTCTCAAAACTTAAATATTTCTACAAAGATCAGCCACAATGAAAGGTTTAAATATATTTAATAATAAATATCCAGCATCCTCATTTGCCTACCCTAATGTCTGTGTGCCTATGCAACATTGTGAAGACAGTTACATAACAACACAATGACTCCACCTGCTTGTTCCCTGTGCCATGCCTGGATACCCCCCCCCCCCGCAGGACTGCAGCATGTCCTGCCTGTTCATTGTGCCCTGGATGGTTGCATTTCTCCAAGACTGCGACTTAGGCTGTCTGTTCCATGTAGCCTGTCAGTCTGAGCCCTTCCACACATCCTGTTAGACCTCTGTTATGGCCAGTGTAATGCAAGCACACACAATGAACCACTGTATAATCACATGTGTGACAGCCATACATCCTTGAGGAAACACTGCAGTAGAAGTGCTTTACCAGTAATCCTGCCTGCTACACTTTCCCTATATGTCAGTATATTTCAATAGACATTTTCTGCAGTATTCTACATTGCTTGTTGCAATGCAGTCTCCTGAAAAAATGATGATCATGCTTTTTATTGTGCTACAATAGAGCTCATAGTGTAGCTATTATGCTAATAAGGTGCTTTAGCGTAATTATCTATCTTAGTAATGGCAATTACCTACCTTGCCTATCCTGTATCCATCTTAATCAACCAATCCATTTCTGAATCCTATGTCCCCACTGTATGGAAGAATTTCTTTATTCTACCCATTCACAAAGGGGGCAACTCCTCAGACATATCCAACTTCAGACCGATTGCCATACTCTCTCCACTTTCAAAAATCCTAGAGAAATGCATTCACAAGCAGGTAATGCATTACTTTCATCAGGAAAACATTCTCACACCCACACAGCATGGTTTCTGTCCCAAGCATAGTACAAGTACTGCACTCATATCATTCATCAATATAGTCTCCCTCGTTCGTGATAACAATAAACTTGTCTCATGCCTATTCCTTGACCTTTCTAAAGTATTTGACACTGTCTCTCACCCACTCTTCTAGATAAACTCACTAACTTACATTTCTCTCCCCCTACTGTCTCCTGGTTCTCTAGCTATCTCTCTACCCACCAGCAATAAGTTAAATGGCTCTCTGCACTATCCTCCCCTCTCACTGTACAAATTGGAGTCCCCCAAGGGTCCAAACTTGGACCACTACTCTTTAATATTTTCACCAACTTGCTCTACTCCTCTTGTCCCCAGTCATCTCTTGTGCAATATGCTGATGACTCAACTGTTATAACCATTGCTGACAACCCAACTGACCTCCACTCAACTACCCAGGCATCCTTCCACACCATTGAGACTTGGCTTAGTGATAACAAACTAATATTTAATCCAAAAAAACTAAGCTCCTACTCTTCCTCCCTAAAAACCTCAGCACACACAAAAGTACATTTACCATCTTATTCTGCAACAACACTATCATCTCAGCTGAATCTAGTACTAAATTGCTAGGTGTTACAATAGATGATCAGCTTAAGTTTGCTCTCCATATTACTAACTCGGTAAAAAGAACTCATCAGAAACTTGGACACCTTTTTTGTAGCAAGAAATACTTAACTAACACTGCCCGAATAACTCTCTTCCAGTCTTTATTATTCCCAACACTCCTGTATAGCTGCAACATATTCACAAACCTAAATTCTACACTTATTTCCAAGCTTGAAACTACCTTTAATAAGATCACCAGATTTGCAGCTAACCAAACCTACAAGTCACACCACTGCTTAGCACTACAGCAACTAGACTGGCTAGAATTCCCTCAGCTGCTTTAACTATACCAACTACAAATCATCCATTCTATCCTCTATCTACCCTCCTTCTGCCCCAGCCTCTCCACTGTCATATCCAAATATTCCCCTGTTAGGATGCTACGCAGCTCAAATCAAGAATTATTAGACATCTACAAACCCAAAACCAAAATAGGCTGCCTTCTCTATAACTATAACCCAGCTACATCCTGGAACCAACTCCTCTTGGAAATAAAATCCCTCCGGCTTAGCAAAAATTTCAAATTAGCCACAAGGAAATACCTAAAAACAAAGTGGTCTTGTCACTGTAGCCAACCACCCTGAAACCACCATCCTTTCACCTATTTCACCACCTCACTCTTAATGTATCTCTAACATTATTCCCCTGCCTCTTCTACCTCTTCCCTTCCTCTATCTCCAACTATTCTTAAGTCTTACAGTCTCAAAACAACCTACCTGTCTAGTCTGTCTCCTATACTCTACCTGCCCTACATCTCCTACTAGCCATTTCTACCTTTCTTGTTTCCAAACTCCTATACAACTAGATCCTACCCACTTTAAATAAGCATCTGCCTAACTATTAACTCATTTTGCTCTAAGCAGCTTAAATAATATTGTAACTAGTCACATTTTCTTCTGCTAATTGCTTGAAACCTTGTTTGTAACAACTCACAGACTTGTCTGCCAATTGTTAATCCTCTGTATAATTGAATTGCCTGAGGAGCTTTTTCTCTCTCCAGGTCTCTGCCTGTAAGATCCTAGATTGTTACTACTATGTTACTAAAATTTAATAAATTGTTTTCTAGTCCTGAGGAGCTTTTCTCCCTGGGTCTCTGCTGAAAATGAGCTAAAAGCTCAGCCAGACTAACCCGGTTAACAAATGTAAAATAAATAAATAAATACAATTACCTCTGAGTTGTTCCAATAAAGCAATGTGTTATCTGCTCTGTTTTGTGCTATAGAGCCCACACTGGCTCACAGAAGTACGTTGAGATGAAATATAAGTGTGTGCCTGTACCCAATTGTGCTGCTACAAAACTGTATGATGATAATGACTGTGGTCATTGAATTATGCAGCTACCTTTCATAGCTCTGCTTGGGCATAAGGGTGATGCACGGTGTGCAGTTCTGTGGAGCTGGGCTGTGCAACTGTCATCCTTCTTTTCACTGCTGACCGTGTGCGTCACACTATCATAGCTGGGCATTGCACTACTGTACTAGCCATTGATGCACATCACGGTGGGTCTGTGAAGTGCAACATTACACTCCAGCTCTCATTTTCTCTTCTGGACTTGACCTGGTGAGTGGACATGGCCTCAGCAGAATCTGACTCTGGCAGGGCTCCTGTATGGTACAATTTTTTTTTCAGTTGCTGCACATGAAGCATAGGGAATGCCTGCTGGTGGATTATGAAGGTCCCCTGTATAAAGCTTGTGCCTGGTAGCATCACATTGTTGGCACCACCTGGACCTTCTCTGCCAATGGGAAAAAAGAGGCTAGGGAGGGACAACTTTCTTACTGCTATAATTTTCTGTTTTTGCTGAGTCATTGTACAAGGACGGACATGGATCTGCTGTGGCTTATTAATGACTTATTTCTGTTTTTGCAGCTCAGGAAAAAAATTGCAGCAAGCAGGATAGACAGCCAGAGATGACAGGCTAGACTCTCCAGGTAGTGGGGTAACTTGTGTTCCACAGCGCTGAGCATTTTTTTGTTTGGTTTTTACTATTTTCCATTCCTTATTGGTTCATTTGCTTTATAGATTGTGTTTATCTATTCTTACTGTGCTACTGCCCTAAACTGTGTCAGTCATACCTGCATTTGCAATTTTGTCTGTAATAGCTGTAGTTAACCTGTTTGCCACACTACTGAAGCTTTTTGTTTGCATTTTAATATACAACTTCATTACGCTTCCTTCACTCATACCCCTTTTCTGGAAAATAAAAAAGGGCGCGTGTTCCTAAAAAGGTGTATCCTTCCTCTCTCACCCCATACCACTCGCCCCTTCCTATTGTCCTTCTACTTGCTGTTCCTCCTCTTTGACTACCTTATCTTCCCTTTTGCTTTCCATTTATACAGTAAAACCAGGTGACATTTTGTTCTGTAGCCCCTGCATGGGCTCCCAGTTGTGCCCATGATACAGCTATGCATTGCCTCAATGCACCTGTGAACATGCATAGCATGAGGCACATTACGTACACACTGATTTCCATGAGTTACATTATCACATACTGCATCGTCCACGTTCTTGTGTGTTGACTCATTTTCACAGACACAGCATGGCTCAACGCATGTCCATACTATGTTGATACTTGATACATACTTATGTCTTAACAGACTGTGTCATACTACGTTGATTGTTCTATTTGTCTGAGTTAGTCATGTTATGCTTCTTTCTCTATACTCTCAATATCTGCAAAATTATCTGAGGAACAGAAATCTCTGTTTTGAGTTTTTCAGAGACAGACAGAGAAGACCTAGCACAATGTAACCCACTGATGCAATGCCAGCTGTCTGCAGCATGTATTCATATCCTACAGTGCCTTTATAAAGCTGTGTCAAACAATGTTTTAAGAAATTATTAAGTGCTTCAGTTATAGTAGCTTTGCCCTTGTAGCTCGGATTATAACTGAAGAATATCTGATGGTTACATAGCTAACAGTTAAATGATCAGAAATTCTTTGGGTAAATAGAGTCCATTCTGATGTAGTTCTCATCAACAAGCTGCTACAACTCATAATATTGTGGTGCAATGGTTATTTTTACTGCCCTACAGAGCTTAGTTCTATGGTTTGTTTCCTGATAGAGGTTTCCCCCTTTATGGGGCCTGAAAGTTCATTTTGTGCCTACATGTGTTTTTGCTGAAGTTTTAGTTTTCACTTCACATACCTATAATATGAGTTGATCATAATATACTCACAAGCTGCTTATGAAGTTGTCCCTCCTGCCTTTTTTGGGCAAAAAATCACTGTTTAATATCACGTTTTTCAAAACACTTAACCACCAAAAAGAATTTCAGAACAGAGTATTTTGTAGTAAATGGCTTAACAAATGCATGAATATTCTTTATTAACAAATAGTAAGCACAGCTATGTCTCATGTAGACATCCTTATGTACTACATTACTTCAATGGGTCTATATTACTTTGTCGAAACCCAACTTCAGCGAATTGCCATTCATCTAAGGTTCACATTAGCAAACGTTTTTCCCAGGGAAGTGAGCTAATTGGCCAACATATGGAAATTTGCCCCTTTCCCCACTGTAGTGCAATCTCTGAGTTTCACAGGGTAGTGAATTAGTTGCCCAACACACCAAGCAACACATACTGCAGTATATCAAACCCCCAGTATATCACCCCCCCACTCCCACTTTTGAGGGGGGTGATATACTGGGGGTTTGATAACATGTTTTCTGATGCGAATGTTCGCTAAACGTCCGTTCGCCTTGCTGAAGTTGGGTTTCAACAAAGTAATATAGACCCTACTTCAGTATGTTGCACTCAGTGAGTCCATTTCTTTAATGGTTCTTTTATCTCATCTATGTAAGCTTGCTGTGTGTCCATATCCAAATTTATCATTCAGTCCTTACCTGTATCCCTAAATATTTCTTTTGTCTGCTATGACAGTATACCTTTTCTGCTAAACTCGGTTATACCATTTATCAAGCTATACAACTTCTTTAGAAACTATTTACAGTTTGACACAATATTTCACACTTTTTTCCAAGTACACAGTTCAGTTTCATCTCACTTCACAAATCCCCTTATTTAAGATGAATGGCTCTCTTCTATAACTAGATATCTTCCTTTCCCAGGTGTTAACTTCTTCCATACCTGTTCTAATTGTGGGTCCCTCCTCTTTTTTCCATTCTCTGGTGACTGCGTTCTTAGACAATAAAGATATCAGTGCTAGAACATATTTTGGTCAGAGAGCTTTCACCCAACAAAACATCACTTTCTGTGTAGTGAGAGCCAAGTGTCCCTCTACCATCTTGTCTATCACATCCTGCAGCTCCCCTTTAAATGACTGCTGCTTTGGTTACTAATAAATAACATAGCCTAGTCACTGCCTGACTCCATGGTTACACTTCCACCGTGTACCTTCTGCTTGCAAAAACATGTGCTTCAGCCACGCTGGTGTGTAAAAATATTTGTGGAGGCATTTCCAAGCAAATATTTTGAAATTCCTAGATTTGGCTGCATATCTAGGGTTAACACATATTTCTATCCACTCATCTGGTGAGATTTGCATGTCTGATTACCTATTCCAATTATCCCTAATACTCTCCAATAGTTTTCCACTCAGCATTATAACCTTTATCATGGATAGTATAGATTATTCTTAATCATGCAGCTTTAAGATATTCCTCAAAATCCGGTCACCCTAACCCCTTGATCTGTTGGCAGTTCAAATTTCCCCTTCTTTTCCCATATGAATTGTTTTATTTTTATTACTTTTATCCCATGTTTCCTATGAAGAGGACTAACAATATGCTTAGCTCTCATCTATAAAACTAACCACAAAAAACATTTTATAACCATCATTTTATTATATACCATACGTCCATTTCTCTTAAGTTATACTGTCTTACTTTGCAATTAGTTTTTGTGTTGTTTTTGTTTACGTGTCTATAGCTGCTAAGCATATGTAGTTACTCAGCCAAATTCCCTAATATTTCATCTTATGATGTACCCAGAGAAAGGGATATTATGTACCAGGTCATGTGTTGGCACATAATTTAGTACAATTGTTTGAGTTTTAAGTTAATTTATGGTGCATTCTTCCCATTCCAGGTGATTTGATGCTGACACTACAGTGTAACATTGTGTTTGTGTGGGACAAGTGGTTCTGCACTCCTGACTGCACCATCCTTCTGATGAGACATTAAACCAAAGCCCCATCTACCGTAATTGGTAGTAGCTCAGGTGGATGTAAAAGATTCCACAGCACCCATGGAAAAGTGTAAGAGTCATATATATATATATATATATATATATATATATATATATATATATATATATATTTATATATATATATAATGTGTGTGTGTGTGTGCGTGTATATATACAAAAAAGAACTCTTTACATATTTATAAATATTTACAAATGTACAAATATATAGATATACAAATTTATTTACAAATATTTATAATTTTCTTTATGGTCATACTAAATTTGCATCCCTATTAGACCACCACTTCTTTTTTCCATAAACATGATCTGATTTTAGTTAATACTGTTGCTAAAATCTGACTGCGGTGGTGGTGCTGCGGTAGCATTGTCGCTTCACAGTAAGACGTTGTCCTGTTCGATTCTCAGCTAAAGCGTCTTCTGTGTGGAGACATGCGTGAGTGGGCGTACCTTCGTTGAAGGTTGTACGTCAGGGATGACAACTTGGTATGTAAAAATCTACTGCCAATCATTAGCGGACCGGAGTTCTGCTGTGGCGACCCCTAACCGGGAAAAGCTGAAAGATACAACAACTGTTGCTAAAATCTATTTACCATTAAACATAAATTCATTTATTCTTTCATTCCATATAATCCATATGAAATAAGATACGTCTTTATATGATCTTTTAACATATTCTTTACTTCTAGTCTTATAATATCCATATTTAATCATATCCATGTTTATTTTATCCACTTATTTTATATCTTCAAAAAATCGTCTTTACATAGTTTTAAGGGAAGTTCCTTAATGCCCTGGCCAAATTTCCTCTAGTAGCATAAATATCACCTCAGGTCTCCCCTGAAAAAGGCTGCTAGCCTGGTGGGACTAACCCAGTCAACAAAGGAAAAATAAAATAAAATATCCTGATATTTTTTTCAAAGCTTTTCAGTTTTTTAAACACCTCCTATAAACCATTTTCTGGATCTGTAATACAGAATAAGACATCATCTGCAAATAAGCCTACTTTTTTCTTTCTTGTCCCACTATCTGTATCCTGCTATTTTGATTTTTTTATTTCATTTGTTAATGGTTCCAAATATAGTACAAATAGGAGTGGGGATAGTTGGCATCCTCACCTTGTTCTATATATTAGCTTTGGCAATCTTCCATTGCACGTTTATCTTGTTTCACCCCTTTCAAGAAATCTAAAAATCAATGCTAACAGTTAATGTGGTAGTCTTTTAATTTTTTTAAGAATCCCAACTCACCATATTGGATGACTTCTCCATGTCAGTTCTTATCATTGTAAACCTGTCCCCTCCCTCTTCTGCATCTTTTTGCGAAATCAGTGTTTTAGTAACATTCTCAAGCATATATTTCCCTTCAAATTAATAATTCTGGGTAGTATGGTAGTTACCTTAGTGTCTACTTTCTTCCCTATTTCAAATGGTATTCCATCTATACCTGGAGACCTCCCTACTTTTTGAGCTTTAATTTTATACTTTATTTCTTCCTCAGTTATTTCTATCATTAGATTTCTACTTTCCTCCCTTGTGAGTTTTGATAAATCAACTTTTCTTACATATTGTTCAGTCTCTCTTTCTCTCCCTTCCATTGCATCTTCCTTTGTATATAACTTAGAATGGCAATTTGACATTATTTGTTGCAACTTGCCATGTCCTCTGTCTAATATTCTTGTGATGGGGTGTCTCAGTTTTGATACCATTCACTGTAACTTCTGTTGCCTTAATTTTTGTGCTAATAATCCAGTTCTCCTAGGGTTATTCTCAAAATATATGTTCTTCAGCACCATGATCCTATACTCACTTAAAGTGTCTAAATACACATTCATATGTTTCTTTTGTGTGTGGGGCTCTCCTCTCATCCTTCCTTTTGTGCGTCCCAAATCTCTTTAAATGCTTGCTGACAACTATCTCAGATAGCATCCCAAATTTCTCACTACTTTATTTCTACCCTGACTCTGTTTGCTTTATCCCACACTCTTTCTAAGTCCCTTTCACTATTCTCTGCCTCTTTAATGCTGTTTATCAAGATCCCTATGAGTCCATCTCCGACCACCATTCTCCATAATAGATATAATGGGATGTGCCATTTTCTACTGGTGTTTTACCTTTTAATTGCCATCTGAACTGGGGCGTGGTCTGACAGTATTATCAGGTGAATTTCTGGGTTTTTAGTAAGTTCATGTGTCTTTCCATGATATAACACATCTGTCCTTCTCCAAGTGTCATAGTTCCCTTAGTAGTAGCTGAAATCCTTTTTATTCTCCTGCACTTTTGTTATGCCTTCTAGATTGCATATGCACAAATACTTCCTAAGTATTTCCCCCTCTCTCGGTATCACTGTTTTTCCTCAGCCCCCAGATACATCAGAACAATTAATGAGCATATTCCAGTCCCCACCTACCATCATTAGTCCCCGTTGGAACAACAGTTTCTGCTGTTATTCTTGTTATCTCGGCCCAGTTATTTTTTGGTTGGATGCATGCTAAAACAGTTGAAACCTTATGACATTGCCAAATTCCCTAAAGGAGAACATGCCTTGCCTGTTTATCTATCTTTTTCTCATCCTTTTTAATATTTAGTCCTCTCCTAATTAATATTAGTACCCATCTTATCCTTTCTATCTCTAGCCCCCCATAGTAGCCAATTCTTTCACATTTTTAATAAATTCCTGATGTTCTTTCTTACTCAGGTGGGTTTCAGGTAATTTCTATTTTTTCCCTTTGAAATGAAAGTTAGAACAATTTGCCTTTTCCTTCTGTATACCAGCCCATTAATATTCCAATACAGTAATGATAAATCCATGTTGCATTTTTGGTGTTTGACTTCCTTTCTTAATTATTACTATTTGTCATACTTTGACTTCTTTCATTCCCTCTTGTCTTGTCCGCTCTAATAGACAATTCCTTTTTTACCTGATATTTAATTTCTGCACAGGTCTTTCAGTCTAATAAAGTTGAACTTTGAATTTTTGTCCTCTTCCCCTCCCTTAAACAGAATAAGGTTTACTAACTATTTACAAAACCCCTTGCATTCTGAATGTGTTTACTGAGCTCTTGCTCATCACAACAGCGTATTTGGTTAGCCTGAAGTTGCTTCACCACTTTTCAGCCCACACAAAGCTTCTGCAGCTCTATAGCTCTCCTTCTGTTATAACCTCACCCCCACTTCATCTCCTATTCAGATATATACCTTCCCACCTTTTGAGATTTATTAAAATGTTTTTCTCCTCTTTTGCATTTTGCTCTTGCCCCCTGATATTTTGTATATAAAATGTGTACATATTCACATTTGATGTTTGACATCCCCGCCCTTCCTGAATCTTTCTTTCTCAGGTTTGTATAATTCACTCCCTTCCCCTATATATTTGAATGGTTCAGACCAGGTCAAGAAAGTACTGTCCCTTTTGAGTTATTGGTTATCATCTCTCACTTATTTTTGTCTTTAGCCTATCATCCTCTTTGCTGGAAGCCCCACCCCCATACTAGGTAACTTGTTATGTTTCATGGCTCACATTACCCACCTTCCTTCATTTCTACATTAAATACCTAGCAGATTCTGTCATTTTCATATCTTTGTATTTTATATATTCTGGAGACTATTTAACTATTTAATTGTAGATCAACCTTTCAAAATAGCAGAATATTCATTAGTACTTACTGCTTCTGAAAAGTTAGGGGCCTTTCCAATGTCCTGTTCCTTGCCACCCTACTCATTTATAGTTCCCTTGTCTTCTCAATGTCTCATGATTAACAGTTTTCCTCTTCTTACTCCAATAGAGGTTTCAGAGTATTACCTTGTGACTATCTCTTATTTCCCTAGAGAATTCACATATTTACTTTGATTTTTCTTGTAGTTTTCTCTTAAACATTGGGGATGGCTTTATTGGAAATGTCTCCTACACCAACCAATCTTTTCCTCTGTCTTTTGCTTCATTCCAATTATTTTCTTCAATTTTCATCTTTTTCCTCTGCATTTCCTCTTGCCTCTTTTCCTACATCTTCATTTGCCTTTTGCGGATTACTATAATACCAAATGGATAGAAAACAAAGAAGACTTCTGAATAAAACAGTTCAAATTTCAAGTCCAGTTTCCTCCACTTTTTGAAGTAGGGAATTAAGGTATTTGTTTTTGCATGAGTCTGGGAATGAATAATCATTATCTACAAATACTTTGGATTTGCCCATCTTTAACACTGTCCTCTTTTTCAGTAAGGTAGATAATATATCTTCCTTTAAGTTGTAGGATAGTAACTTGACTATAATTGGTATCATGTCTTGTGGAAGTCATCCCTGGCACTGATATTCTGTGCCCATTCAGTTCTTATCTCTTATTGTGGCATCCCAATCTGCTGGAGAATACAGTCTACCATGAAGCTCTTGCAGTCATTTCCTTTCACTTTTTCTGGTATACATGTAAGTCTTAAAATCTCTCTTCTTGGTTCTGTCCTCTAACTGTGTTACTGCTTGATTGAGTTTTTCATATTTTATCTTCATAGGTTTGTAGATTAGTACTAAGCTAACTGCCCTTGTGGTTTATTTTAAGCCTAGCCAATTATCTCATGTGAGAATCAAATGTTGTACCTTGTGTTTGTAAGGTAAACTACATAACCATTGCACCAACTTCCCACCCTGTTCTGCTAATTTTCCTTTCATTTTCTTTTCAGATGTCTGGAGGGATGGAATATCATCTGCAGGCATAGACAAAACATCTTCTATACTATTTATCCCTTGCTTGGTTGTTGCTATATATGTCCTGTGATGGTTTAACTGATTTGGAAAATTTCCTTAAATATTTGATCTGTCTTTTTCACTGCTGTAGTCAATTTGCTCTCATCTACATCTGTGGTGCTTTCCATTAATCCTTGCTGTTTTTCCTGATTGTCTGTTGCTAAATCTACTGCGTCTGGCTTTTTAGTTGTTTGCAACCTATTGGTCTGCTGTTTTTTCTTATTTTCCAAATTTTCAGCAGTCATGGGTATCTGTGTCACAATAAAAGCACCAATCTTTGTTCTTAGAAGTGTGGACTTTTGCATAATATTGATCCTCTGTCGCAGATGTTTTAGATTGCCTTCTTAAAGTGCTGCCATCTCACCAGAAGTCCTGTTGACCCTTCTGTCTTGTCTAAGTAGAAATTTTCCAGCATTACTTTGTGTCATCTCTTGTTTCCTAAGTGTTCAAAGTAAAAAGAGATCTAACCTCTTTAGATAGAAAACAATGAAGATTTATTTCTCCACAAACTGTGTGCACTGTCTTAAATCCTCTTGCTATATTTTCCTCATTTTTCCAAAGGAAAATCCTGTCCACTTTCCATGTTGTCAATTTGGTACAGATCATCTTACTGTTGTCATGTTTCTACTCAACCTGTTTTTCCTTTGGACTGCGTAAGGAAAGAGTCCGCATTAGCCTAATGCTTGTGTAGCTGGTGTCTTGCCCCTTTGAGTCTAATGTTGCTGTGTATTTTTACCTAAACTCCACAATGTCAAGTTGCCAGTAGCTTTGTGCCACTGAGTCACTTTTCATGTCCTGACCACCTTGTGTAGTGAAGCAGTTGTGCTAATTTTTCATTCAGCTCCTCTCTGCTGTTTGATCAACAGCACCATCAGAACTAGGGTGGTTCTTTCAAAAATAAAGTCCATCTTTTCATCAATTTTTTTGTATCTACCACACTTTATATGAATTCTTTTCAGCGTTAGCTTACCTCCTGTACCTCTGACACACTCACCTTAGTATTCCTACTTCCATACACAGTCCACACCTGTTTTGACTGCACTCTGTGGGAGCATCTTTTGCCCATCTTGCTAAGAGAAACTGTTTGCTTCTTCCTTGAAGTAATGAAGGCCCAATCTCTTTTGAAGTAGTTTCAGTGCATCACTATTTTGGTTACTGCATTGGCTGGGGGAGAGGATTTGTTGTGGTCTTTGATGTTCTAGTTAAATGTGCTTGCCAATTTTCCTCTTATCTATGGTGCTGTTTTGTGAAGTGTGAAGATACCGTACCTGGCCAGGACTTGTAGCCACTAGCAGAAGTTAGTTATTCAGGGGTAGTGCCTAGCCTCTACCAAGTGCCATTAGATGCTGTTTTTCCCCTAATCTTTCCTTCCAAGAAAGGAGGGTGACCTGGGGCTCAGAACTATAGCAGGAGAGTTTTGGTGCTCTGGGAAATACACCCATTTGTCTGCTTAATGACAGCACATAAACTGACAAACATTTTTTTTATCAAGAACAGTTTGACAGTTTACAAACAGTCAATACGAGATTACGATTACTTGTAGACAAATTGTAAACTAACTGTCAGCTCTCCTTTTTAACTACCTTTAAGAAAAACAGAATACTGACAATTAGTTTACAAAGTGTCTGTGATTGTGATTGCTTAATGACAACTAGTAAACTATCAAACTATTAAAAGATTCAGCACTCCTACAAGGCCACCCAGGGAAGGTATTCTTTTCATACCATCCTTCCTACAGCACAGCAGTAGGCACTTGATCTGTCTGTCTGTCTGCATGGCCTCTATGGCTTTAAACTTAACCCTAGTCATAAGTGATGTAGTCAAGAGTTAGTGTCTCTGTGCTGCTGAGCCACCAGGAACCTCCATTTGTAAATTCACAGCTGGGTGTTCCAGACAAGTGGCAGTGGCTGTATCTTATTTTATAGAATAAGATGTCATTAGCAAGGCACAGTCTGACAACAAAGGACTAACTTATTCCCAGGTAGAACATGGGTCACTAGATTTTGGAGACTGGTAAGGATTAGCTGGGATAACAGTGCAGGGTTAGAGAGTGCTGTGTCGATCCATTTGTCCAGGTGAAAGGACTAGTTAGCATAGAGATTCAGCCTTCTACACTGTGATGCACCATATTGCTGTTCTCACTCAGGGCAACCATCTCATAAAAGCTGGAACTGTCAGTTAAACAGGACTAAGTTTGATGTATAAAGCTAAATCTGACCGTAAGTTCAAAGCAATGAGGCATAGCATAGTTTTGAAGGACAAGACAGGACTTGCTGGCCTAGAAAGGCTGTTTGCATTATTGAACCAAGAAATAATTTTCTGTTTTGCTCACTAGGCTTTTTTTGTTTTTTCTCATCATCAGTGGAGGTTAGGTAAAGCTGGTCTAGAATAGCACAATCATGTGAATGGGTAACAGGATAGGAAATGGAGGACAAACTGTTAAAGGGAGTTAGAGAACATGTGATGTCACCTGTTAGCAGGTACTCAGCAAGGCAAAGATTGGACTGGGGAAGGTTGTATTACTCTTTAGCCAGGCCTGTCCTAGAGATTATAAGGCACCCGCCTGATGAAATATGAAAGCTGATTAATTGAGAAGTAGTTTGTAATGCTGACAGAGTGATATAGGGACAGATAATGAGAGTGCAGTCTGCTTCCTGCCTTTCACTCATTTCATGAATTCAACTGGAAAAAATAACTGGTTCATTCTGGGTAGTAAATAACTGGCTGTAGCCATTTTACTTTGTCCTTGTGTGCTGTGTTTTATTATTGAAAGCAGGCTAATAAAGCAATTGTGTTTGGACATATGATTTACAAAGAGTATGGGCCAGGGGATGTTACCTATAACTCACAAAGGATAGTATTATGTTACCAGAAGAGCAAAGTTCTTTCCATGAAAAAAAAAATCATCAGCAGTCATGTACTTCTTCTAAATGCATCCAAGACCTAGGATGTTCAGTCAAAAAAAAATTGACCAAATGCACTTTTTTCTTAAAAAAATGTTTGAAACTCCTTTTAGCCAAATGGAAGGAACAGATTTTTTTAAAGGATGGGTGAAGCCTCCCACACCATGTACAGGGAGCCGCCCCCTCCTACATTTCTGCTCTAACTCACTGCATCTCGATGGCAAAAAGGACCCCCTCCTTTTTCAGTGATCCCTTCAAGAAATATGCTTTTGAGTGT
Source organism: Protopterus annectens (assembly GCF_019279795.1). NCBI lineage: Eukaryota > Metazoa > Chordata > Ceratodontiformes > Protopteridae > Protopterus > Protopterus annectens. Next base: position 504,547,199 of record NC_056729.1, read on the forward strand.
TACAGGTGAAAAAATATTGGCCAAATGGGAGTTGGCCGAATCATTTGTTCCCATGCATCCAAGGACTGTATTGCATATCCCTCATAAGCAAATTTGGAAAAGCACATCATGCAGCAGCAAAGGGATAGTGTTGGGGGTCCTGCTGATTTTGAAGACTGCAGAAAACAAGTTTAGCAGTTAGTTGTAGGATTTGTGATCTTATTTTATACTGCAAGGAGCCTGCTTAACATTCTGGGGGCATCATGAAGTGCTTTGTGTAGTCCTTCAGCCTGCTCTGAAAGTCAGTAGGTTAGACTCTAACAGGGTGTGTTCTGTTCTAGCAAGAGCTGAGGCCCTCAGTTCCTGCTTTTGGGTTTTAAACAATGGCATTTTTAATACTTACAATACTGACAGCACTCTTCCATCAATTTATTAAGGCACTAGTCCTTTGTTTATGATTTCGCCAGATTTAGTTTTCCTTGCAAACAGTTTGACTAAAAATAATTTCAAACACCAACATATTTGTATTTATAATCTTGACAAACTATACCTTTTTATAGGAGATGTGACTGTAGAAGTATAAATCATTTACCCAAGGTTAAGTGCAGAGCCAGTAAAATGGTAAGGTCTGAAAACTCAGTTCCAGTCTTCATTGCCAGAAGCCATCAGCCCACTTTGTTTTTGCATGAGAAGATTAAGTAGTGAAAACATAAGAAAGCTGCACCTTACTTGTAATCAGAGTTTAAATAGCAGTGCAGGAATTAATGACTGGTCTATGTTAACGAGGTTGACGTCAGAGTAATTGTTTGGGTAAACGCCTGTGGAACATTGTCAAACATAATGAGACAGTTGTTATCACAGCTGTAAAGCACACAGTGTTATCAGACTACTGATATAGTGCATTCACATGGCAGATTCTATGCCAGAACAATCAGGGAAACCTCTCCAAGCTAGGCTACAGTGAAACACTTAGTTGTGTGTCTTTAAAGAAATGAGACTTTAAAATACTGACTTTGCAGAGTAAACACATTTATGCCGTACTTCCACAGCTATAGTAGAACTGTCATTTTTGGTACTGCCAGCAAACTTCTGTAATTTTATTTATTTATTTATTTGTAAGTATTTATTGACTAAGGAAAGCACAGCTCTTTCTTTTTAGGTGATAACATAAATCTGCAACTTCAAAAATCGTAATGATAAACAGTCAAAGGAGAGCGCATTTTTGACGGGAGGGCATGGTTGGAATCTCAGATAAGCTTTTACACTTTTCAGCTTTCAAATCCTTTCACTTTCACCAGCCATTCGTTGACAATATTTTCATGCACTGTGTGTATATTTTTGTCAGAATATTTTCTATGTGCTTAATAGCATGTATATGCCTTTATTATGTTAACAGCTAGTTTTGAAGTTACATTTATTTATATCATCTAAGAGACACTTGTTTATTTGGGTACAGCTGTATCCTCTGTGTTTGGATACCTTGCCATTTGTGATAGCGTAACTGTTACTCGTTCATTCCCTTTAGTTCTTTACCTTCCTGATGTTATGATAGGCACTATCCAGCAGTGAAGTTTGGATGGTGGTTTGGTCTCCCACCCTCTTTTAAACATTCTTTTCTCCTGTATTCTAATTTCATTTTAAGTATTTATTCTTGTATCCTATAAATCTTCTCAGTTGTAGTTTCTTAACTTGGTGTACAACCTCATTTTACATTGTGTTCACTACTCTTGCTTGATACTAAACTGTTCAAATCACAATTCTCTGGTAGTAACTGTCCAAAAATGACAGCTCAAGTACACAGACAGATACTCAGGTACTCAACTATGCCAACAGATACTCAAGTACTCAAGACTGTACAGTTCACAGGCAAACATCATACCAATAAATAAAGTGCTTCTGTTCCCCCATGTGGGGGCTTCAAGCTTTATTTCCACCCCAGTTACTTTATTATTTTTACTCTAAGGCTGCTGCTCCTCAGAAAAAATTGCTATCAGTGACATAAATGACCAACTTGTCTTACTCTTTATCTAGGAGACCTCAAGGTTGGAAAGACACACCACACCATACAAAGTGGGCTGTATAATATTGCTCCTACATGGACAGAGCAACATACTATGTACTGCAACTCATGTAATTAGTAAACTGACACAGCTATGGCATGAATGAATTTGAGCATGGACCATTAGAGGTGCAACATTCTTCAGTCTTATCGATATCTTTCATTTGGTGACCCATCCTCTAAGTCTAACAGAACTTAAGATGGACTTCTAACAATCAAGTGATTTCACTGTTCTGTTAAGACATGCAGTAGCCATGTGCTGTTTAATGATAAATACTTCCAGCCCATTGTGCTGTGTAAAGGCGTCACCCCCTTCCTGAGCATCTATTTTAGGCCTCTTGCTCTTCTCCATTTTTCTGTATTGCAGATATACTGACAATCATTAGGAAAGCATGCCTGCTATGGATACTATATGGTTGTACACAACTATGGAGCATCTACCTCTTTGATGGTTTTGAACTCCAAGAGCATTTTTCTTTTCTTTTCTTTTTGTGACTTGCAGTTCTTTTTGATCCTTTAGCAGACTTCCTCTGCCACACACTAATCCTATGACCCACATCCGTGTCATGACCATCTGGTATTAACCCCTTCTTCTTAGTTCTTATTAGCTAAACCACTATAGGATCTGGATGCCATAACAACACTTCTTGATGTGGTCCCAAGGCCAGGGACTACCCCCCACTTGGGAATGTGACTTTCCTGGCCATAGGTATGTATGTGTATTCTGACCTGGGGGAGATGATTTCTTGAAGCAGGGACAAGGATTGCTAGACCACAAAGAGGCTGTATCTGGATTTCAATCAAGGTGCACGCAAGAAGATCCTATCCATTTCTCGCAGTAAACATGTACATCATGGTATTACACTTTGCACTCATTCTCCCTTCCTGTTAATGCGGTGCTCTCCATAGTTACTCCCAGTTGCCAGTGGGAGTCACTGTGAGAATGATTGTTACCCTGACCCTTTATCTGTGGAGAATATCTGAACTGCTTGATCCTGCCCCCAGCTGTGTTGTTCAGTTTCTAAAACTCATCACTGAACCCCAGTCATGGGATCACAGTCAGGCGGGGTGCAGCTTCTGTACCAGTAAGATGGCCTGGAGTGCCCTGTCTCTTCCTTCACCATGATTTATTTTTTTATTTATAGTTTGCTAATCAGGATAGAGCACTGATCCAGACTTTGCCTGGCTGAATACAAAAGGTATAACAAATATAAAGCATTCAAATGAAAAATTCTGCTCATTTGACATATAACGTTACTAGAGTAATAAGAAATACAAATATTCAGTAAGAAATTAAAAGTTCACTTGCATATTTACAATCTGTGCAATTGATTTGGAAAAGGGAGAAGGTGAAAGAAAGGGAAGGGTGGAAGACCGAGTGTGGGTAGGATATTGGGGAAGGAGTTCAGGAAAGGTTAATTGGAAGAATAAGTTGGAATAAGTATGAGATGAAAGACGAGGTCATTTAATGTGCATTCAGTCTGCAAAGTTATTACTTCTTTAAGTTTAAGTCTTTAAACTGTCCAGATACTTAAATGTCTGTAGATGATTCTCTGCCCCGCACTTTCTTCCAACATAATGAGTTGGTTCTGCAGAAACTCACCGGTGTGATAAAAGGATGCTACAGAACATAACCCCTTCTTTATTAGTAAAGCCCTATGTACTTTAGATATAGAGATTTTAATACCTGTCCTTGAATAAAGCCTTCCTTTTCAATATTGTATGGTTTTATGTAACACTGAACAAAACATGATACTTCACGGTGTACCTGTGACAAAGGGAGCACCACTTCCTCACTTGTCTAATGCGAACAGTTCAGCACTCGTCTAAGTTCACCCTTGCTACATATATTTATGACCTCCACTTCATGGGTTTTTTGCCCTGACTGAATAAACTGCTGTCACCAGGACCAATCCCATGTTCTGTATGTCATGCTAAGAGTGGTTGTTACTAGAGTGTCTCTTCTACAGTGCACACTCATTTTAGGCTGCAAAACTTTTCCTTCATTGCTCCTAACCAGTGGAATGCCATTCTACTTTATGTATGCAGCCTTCCAACCCTCTCAGCCTTCCAGACTGCATTAAGGTTCCATCTTTCACTGCCACTCAGTTACATCAGAATATGCAGTACAGCATAATGTCCTCAGAATTACTTTTTCCTTTCACCTTCGCTGCTGCCTCCCCTTGAGGCAACCTCTGTTGAACACTTGGTACCAGTGCAACTGTTATGCCCCTCCCCCGTTATAATTTGTATAATATATTTTTCAAAACTAATGTCTCTGACAATGCATCTTCTTTTTTACTTCTTTGTTTTTCTTACTATTTCATAATCTATTGGCACGTCTCTCAGTTTCTTGTTTTTACTTCTTTACTAAGTCATTGTCAGTGGTTAAGCAGCAGCACACTCACCAAAGATGTTGGGATATCATAAAGTTCAGGGTTCTCTTCTCACTCCAGGTGGCGTGAACTCATTTCCCTTTGCTGAAACTACAGTGCAGCATTAGGAGGGAGCTGTACTTATGAATGCCATCTGTCACTTGTCTTATGTATCTAAAGAAGATGATGAGGCTTGGGTGTTCATTTAAGTAGTTTATTAGAGCCAAACACATCAGAATGGATGGCTGGAACATTACACTTAAATGAACTAACTAACTGACTGACTACTATACACATACATGCTTTCACTCTGGGTGCTCACTCAAACTGGCACTCTTGCTTGCATATGCTCACTACTTATATGCCCACTGACTGAAAAGCTTCTTAAAGGTACATCACACACTGTGATCTACATGCTCCTTCTTTGACTGATCTGTCTCACAATGATGATGGCAATTGAATAGGCATGCAAATTATACTAACAATAATAAACAAAACAACAATCATGTCCAGGTTGCCATGTATATAGGATTAGGTCTTGAGATGCGACCTGAGCTCATAATGTAATAATTAGAACTGGGTTTAGCAACAGTGACAGTCACAAGGAAATGTTCTGCTTTAGGATTTTCAGGGATACTTTCAGGAATAGGAATAGATGATGAAATGTTCTCTAGAACAGGAACATTAGACAAATCGCTCTGAGAATTAGTCTCAATTACAGGCACGATACTGTAACACTGGCTCAGACACAGGTAATAAATGTTTCCAATTCTGCCTAAATTCCATCCCTTGTGATTCCAAGATGTACGATCTCGGTTCTTCATACAAATATTTCACAAGTCCAATCCAGTCAAATCATTTTGCTGTCTGCATCCTCACTATCTCTCCTTTTTTGAGGGATGGTCTTGTCATAGTAGGACTTTTGGGACAAACACTTTTTTAAGAGTTGAGCTTTCACTGCTTTGTTGTTTTTAGCACATGGAACCAACAAATTCTTACTGATTGGTAGTGTGGCTCTGGTTTGTCTCGACATAAGTCTCTGAGCAGGTGAACCAAGTAAATTGTTGTGAGGACTGTTCCTGAGATAAAGCAAGTTTAGAAAAAAACATCAGTATTGTCTTGTTTGGATTTCTCTAACAGCTGTTTTGCACTTTGACCTACATGTTCAGCCAAGCCATTTGACTATAGGTATTCAGGACTACTCATAACATGAACAAAGTCCCACGTTTCAGCAAATCTTTTGAACTGCTGACTTGCAAACTGTGCACCATTCTCAGAAATGACTGTGTGGACTACCATGGACAGAAAAATGTCTTTTCATCTTACTAATGACAGTACTGGATGTTAAGTTAGGAAGTAGGTCAATCTCAAACCAGTTTGAATAAGAGTCTACTAATAACAAATAATGTTGACCATTCCACTGAAAAATTTCTGTAGCTACTGTCGACCAAGTGCACACATACATGCTTTCACTCTGGCAGCTCACTCATAACAAATGTACATAACAAATACAGTAGAGAGTTGATTATCCAAACTAATTGGGACATAGGGTAGTTCAGATAATCAAACATATAAATGAACTGGATAAAAAAATCTAAAATCTTGTTTTTTTGGCACCCAGGAATACACTTTTCAACCATTCAGCAATTCCAGTGGACAATAAAGAATATTTTTCATACATGTTCTGGCTACAAGCTCAAAAAACATGCTCAAGTGAATATGCATAATGTTTACATATTCAGACTTTATGATTTTTTCCTAGATAAAAGCTATGGAAGGCCGGTTCTGATAACTGACTGTTTGGATAACCGATGTTTGGATAATCATCTCTCTACTGTATATGCATTGTTGTTTCTTTAGCATTATAATCCATTCTATTATACTTAATTTTTTCCTAACACTTACATTTATATTTTTTTAAATAGGTAATTTATCCAGGGATAACTTCCAAAGAAGATTGTCCTGTTCATGTACTCATTATATCTGTTTTACTTTGCATTATTTATTTTTTCCTCATTCTCTATTTTCCCATGGATCCACACCCCCAGACTCCTAGATAATTCTATCATACCATTTATTTTGCTTTTTCCAAGTTTGCTGTATAAATTTTCCATTAAACAATTTTCTTATATTTTTGTATTTCTCCTTGTTTGTCTTTTTCTGTGTTTCTTTTTAATAATACTCTCCCAAGCAGTCCTACATTTCTTTTTCACTGCTCTCCTAATAAACTTTCTTTTCCTATTAAGGCCTTCACCTATACATAGCACATGCTTAATGGAACCAGAGAAAACATCAGATTTATCAAGACTATCCCACATTTCTTTTTCTAATTAATTATATATTACCCCCTCTTGACTGGAATATTTTTCTCTCTGCTTTAGTACATTATACACTGAAGCATAGTTGGCCCAACCAACATCCTTTGCAGGTACCATCACCAGCGTTCTACCGTCTCAGCACTTCACTGTAATTATGTAGAGATCAGCTTATGGCAGTTAGATCCACACACCCTCATCAGCTCTTCCATTGAAGAGCAAGAAAAACAAACACCTTACTGTAATAAGCCAGTCACTATATTTTACCAATCAGCTCATTATAGTTAGATCCGCATTCAACTGAAGAGTAAAATAAAAAGCCATTGCAAAAAATTGTCTTCTTTTAAATTGTAGCAAACTGCTTACTGCAGATGTAGCCAAAATTTCTCCAGTTTATACCCAGCCTGCATGAAGTGCCACAGCATTCATGTCTTAGTGAAAAAAGAAATACAAATTCTTCTTTTAACCTTTAGCAAACTGCCTGCTACAATATAGCAAGCAATTGCTACAGTTTAGCCCAAACACGGAGTACTACAGCACACTCAGGATGAGTGCCAATGCAATACTGGCTTTTAAAAGCCAGTATTGCATAAAGAGATCTGGGTCGACTGATCATGCCACCCCAACACTTTATGTCCAGGGCAGTTGCCCCTCATGCCTCACCCTAGCTATGCTTCTGATTACACAGACCACTAAAGTAAATTAACATACCCATAAGTCCCATTTATCATTTTCAGCTGTTCTTTCTCAGAAGTCACATAAATCCTGTAGTGACTTCATGAACAGCTGTCACCACAGAGTTTTCTAGGCAAGTAGGTAAGTTAAGAAATAATATCTAGCATTGCCCCAAGCTTATTGACAATGGTACTAATGACCCCAATCTGGTGCATGCTGCTAACATATGGCAAATAAATTTAGCACCAACTTCACCCCAGAGACATCTATTCCAACCTATTTATCTCTGATGGAATCAAGCCACCAGTGGCCGTAAATGAGCATGTAATGAAGGTACTAGCCAAAATAAAAAAATACTTCATTCGTGGGGCCAGACAACATACCCAGTTGTCTAATAGTTAGCACTAAGGAAACATTGGTGACTCACTTCTAAATGTCTTCAACCCAAGCTTAGCAACTGGCTTTGTCCCAAGAGGATGGTGCACAGCTTTGTGATGCTGTTCCACAAGGATAGCCCTACTCCAGACCTCAGGAATCACAGACTCGTCAGCCTAGCAAGTCTTATAAACAAAGCCAGGGAACGTATCATACTGACATAGTTAACTATGATATAAAAAATGTTATCAGACTGATCCCCACAGCAGTATGGCTTTGTCAAGGGTAAATCCAGTCTAATAAATCCTGTAAACTTAATTGGAGGGGTTACTCAGGCCGGAGACTGTGGGAAAATGGTACCACACAGCTTACTTTGACTTTGCCAAGGCATTCAATACCAGACCACAAACAAATATCATAAGAAAGTCAAAGGAGCTCCAAATCAATAGCCAACCAGCTTAGAGACAGAACTCAGACAATAAGAGTAGGGGTGCATCCTCTGAAGGCATGAAGGTGACCAGTTCAGTACTAGAATGATCTTTGCTGGGATTACTGCTGGTTGGCATATTCATCTCCTATCTCAAAATCTCTGGTTAACAAAGTTTGCAGATGATTGTAAGCTGGGAGTCATTATCAAGTTCCTCTCTGACATACATGCATTCCAACAGGAGCTTGCACTTGTCAGTAGCTGGTAGACTAAAACTGGGTTCAAGCTTAATGGCAAAAAGTGCAACATTGTAGCATTTGGTAAGCAGCCCTAGCTCCATTTTATATTCAAAATGAAAATGTTGTGAGAAACATGAGCACATAGGTTAAAAGCTCCCTTTTCTTCGATTATTCCATTAGAATGTTGGTTAGGAAATAATTTTACCTTGCACAAATCATAGCAAAAGGTATTTCTTACAGATCAAATGAAGTCTTAACATCCTTGTATTCGGCATTGATTAGACCCATCATTGAGTACAATGCCACCTTTGGGATATACCTTACTGACTATATTAAGCAATGGGAAAGACCTCAGAGGTTGGTAACTAAAAAGATCAGGGTCCCTGAAAGATGCTAACTACAAGAAAAGACTGGAGGCTTTATCTCTATACTCAGTTTCTTACAGACTCCTTATGGTTGACCTGTATGTTACTTACAGGTCTGTAAGATATCTAGAAGTCCAAAAACTCTTATACTTCAATAAATCAAGCTGTCGAGCTAAAATAAGGCCAGAGATAATCTACTCCAAGTAAATAAGACAAAGATAAAGACTAGTTTTGTCATATCTGGAACAAACTTCCTCTTCAATTTAGGCAGTGTGACACACTGTCTGCATTTAAGAAGGAGATGAACAATTGGATGGGCATCTATAAATTCACTTCTGGTATGAGTGGCCTGACCTGCACTGAGATGAGCGGCAAGGCCTAAGGATTGGTAATGGTAAGGTGGGAAAGGCCTCATGGCTCAACTACCTTGGAACTTGTAAGATGCTATGATTCTATTTTTCTGTATCTCTCACACACACACACACACACACACACACACACACACACACACACACACACACACACACACACACACACACACACACACACACACACAGTACATGCACAGCTGGATGAATTTAGAGGCACAAGTCAGCCTACTGCCATGTCTTTGAGAGGTAGGAAGGAACTGAAGGACCTGGAGAAACCCCATGTAAACAGACTCCATAGAGAAGGTACAGCAGCCAAGAATCGAACCTTGTGCTGTCTACTTTCACAAAAAGTCCTAAATGCACTCTACAGTGACACTGCATCTCTAACTTCATCAGATGTTGCCATTCTTTTCATATTGTTTCTTCATTTCTACATGGAATTCCTAATACCTTTATATCTGTGTCTGTAAAATATGCACCTTCAATTTTAAACTGCTCATCTAAACCTTTACTTGTGTTTTAACTCTAATTTTATTTTGCAAGAAGACTAGAGGTTTCTTCAGTTTTAGTTATCATATTTACATTTTTACAAACATGTTTCAAAAAAGAGTGTGGAATTTCTCCATTTCCCTGGCCATATTTTCTCTAGTCGTATGAATATAACCTCAGGTCTCTCCTGAAACTAGGCCACATGTTTGGTGGGACTCACCTAACAAAATAGATAAATAAACAGAATAAAATATTCAAATGAACGGTACTAGAACTCATTACAGATGTTGACTTTTTTCTATTTAAGTTTTAGTCTCAGCATTTTAAATTTTGTTTTTAATTGTGTGCAGATTGTGGTTGAAGGGGGCCTTAATGGTCCAATTAACGTGTTCAAAATAAATAATAAACGTGTTTCATTAATATACAATCTGTCAAACAGAGTGCACGCTGGAATGAGTTATCTCAGCATCTTTTTTTTTACTGTTTTACACTGCACTTACTAAACTGTATGCATCACAACAAGCTACATATTGTGACATATCTTATGTATTTTAATATATCTTGAGTGCATTTTTTCTCTGTAAAAAATCTCTTTTGATTGATCTGTGTTGTCCAGGTTCCTCAAGCTTTTCTTCTTTAATTGCTTTCTACTGTCAGACCAGATGTTCAGAAAGACAAAAATAATGGAACCATCTTTTTTATTACCAATAGCAAAAGTAATAAATTACTATAAAATAGATATAAACTTAAAATAAATAATAGTAGGGATTATAAACTAAGGCATATCAAATACAAAACAAGTCAGTCAGTCTTATTTATTTATTTTCTTAATTTAACAAAAATTTACCAACTTTGAGAAACCCATATTCAAGAAGGGTCCAAGGAGGAAAAATGCAGACTTACATGCCAAAGTAGCTCTCTCTCTCTGTTACCCTTTCCTCCTTCTTTATTTGCTGAAATGTTCATAAATAAAAAAAAAATATGGAAAGAGGATATACATAAATTAGTTTGCTAAAATAACTGAACCACTAAACTTAAAATTATGCAAGAATGACTTTTTTCAACATGTCTTGCATCATAATCACATACATTTTAGGAGAAAGAGTCAGTAAGAACAAAAGAAGAAGAACCTTATTCTTCTATGATTAAACATTTTGATGAGAATTGGCAATTTTACTTTATTTAAATTTTTTTTAGCTTTGTGTGGGTAGTAACACAGTTTCAAATTTTGGTCTTGTATGGAAAATTTATGAATAGGACCAAGTGTCCCCCCACCTCCCAATAAGCATGTTTTACAAATGTAACTGATTAAGTTCCATTTGCATGTCAATGCAAAATGATGCCACTGTTCCATCTATTGTTGCCATAGTAAAATAGTTTATATCAACAGTCCCTCTGACATTTTTCACTGCAAATAAGATGAAGGAGAGGAAACTGAATGTTGTTTAACTTATTTGGGGCATAAGTGCTCACCATATCCTAGTTAATGGTGGGAAGTTGGCATATTGGTTATGGTGTTTACCTTACAAACACAAGGTGCAGATTTTGATTCTCACATGGGGTAACTGGCTGGGCTAAAAATGGCCAACAAGGGCATTTAGTCTAGTACTAATCTATGTCTATGTCTTATAGCTCTCTATAACACTTAATACAATGTTTAAAATAGATATGTTCAGTACTGTCAAAATTTGCACAATCATTTCTTTATTTTTAATAGGACTTAGCTCTCAGTATCAGGACTGTCAGGGGGAAAGCATCATAGGAAGATACGATAATTTCAGCAGTTACATACTTCACGGAAATTATGAAGGTCACATATTTACTCTACCTTTACATTTAAGAGACTGGAAATATACTTAATTGAGGCTTGATCTCAATGGCCATCTCTTCTTGAAGGATAACTGAGTGGACAGGAGAATACACTGCATTATAGGCTCGAAGAACTGTAAGTAACCATTGTCCTTTGGGCTATGCTAAACAACAACAACAGAAATCTTTGCTTAAGGAGCAAAAAGCATGTGACACCTTCATAGATCAAAATGAATTGGGCATCCTGAAGATGGGATTTATTCCTTTATTATGTACTTATTATACTGTTTCTTGTGCAGGAAGCAGATGTTTTGTGTTAGTTTTTGATAAGGATGACCTCCGCCAACATACATACAAATATATATATATATATATATATATATATATATATATATATATATATATATATATATATATATATACTATATATACTTTTATACTATGCAAACTTTCTTCCTTAATATCCCGCATCCATCTTTCCATTCTTCTCAGTATTATTCTCATAAACATTTTATAATCAGTATTACTTAATGTGATGGGTCCCCAATTTTTCTTTTTCATTCTTCTCATCTTTCTTACATATAAATTTTAATATCCCACTACATAACTCTTCATAAACAAACCCTTTCTTCAGCCATTCATTCAGTACATTTACAAAATACTCTTAATTTATTATAAATTACATATCTGACACCAAATGGGCCTGATACTGCATCAACATTTGCTTTCTAAATACTTTGCCCAATTCACTAATAGTAATTTATTTTTCAAATTCTTCCTTAACACATTCTGGAAATTGTTTCACTTTCCATTCTCTCATTTTCTTTTGTTTTATACTTACACATATTTTCGACATGCTGTACTACAATATTCATAATTTGATCTTGTGTTCTTTTAACCTCTCCTTTTACATTTTTCATTTCCCTCTCTATATTTATTTATTTTTATTTTATTTATTTATTATTTATTTTATTTATTTATTTTCTATTCTATCTTTATTTTATTTTATTTTCTATCTTTATTTTTAGGGCGGCGCAGTGGTGCAGCAGTGGGCGGCGCAGTGGAGCTCCCAAATCGATTTCACTGCTCCATATCCTGGTGATATGCCTGCCCACGTTATAACAGAATCACTCAAGTCCATATGTGTCAGTTTATCGCCCATGGAATGATGGTTTCTCCAGCCCGCCCCGATCTCTCCCACTGGATTTTCAGGTTTCCTGACAGGTTTCTTTGTGACCTCTCGTGCATTTCGAATTTTACCTCGAGGCAAAACTGCAGTGTGTCATATGGCCGGAACCAGGTAACCCAAAAAACAACTGCCGGACCAATTCTCAGGTAACCATTTGTATGCCTTTTTGCCACACACAAAATAACAATCCTCTACCTTAGTAGTAACTTTACTATTAACATATACTTGCCCTGCATGAAACATTTTCCTGTCAATTATAGACAGTTGCTTAAAAAGAACATCATTATGGTGTACTTCATTAATTATTTTATGCATCAATTCAAGAAATGAATCATAGTTTGTATTACAATAAGAACCTGCATTATTTGCTTTAGTGTAACATTTGTAAGGAACTGTCACATTGCAATTGCTCCAACCCACCTGAACAGTATCATTTTTGTAAAAACACACATTTCCCTTCTGTGGAACAGACAAGTGCAATGCTATTTTATCTTGTGATTTAACAGTTGTGGTGTCATAAATTAAGTTTTCTCAGGTCTCATTGACCCCTAGGGGAACTGCAGTCATTAATATTCCCCCGTATGCTGTCGGTAAAGCTGTACAAATCCAGCAATTCGAAACATTAAAAGTCTCAGCATACTCATATTTAATTGCTTGGTAAGTGTTAAAGTTTGGGTGCCAGTCTATAAGTAACGCATCACGTTTATTCAGTTTGGCTTGTATGGCTGGAAAAAGGAAAGGCCACAACAAAAAGATTAATGTCACCAGTATAGTCAACAGGATGATCATGCAATACTTCTGTGGTTGTTCTGCATTCCTGTTTGCTCTGGATTTTGTCATTTTTACTCTTGTGGTGTAGCAGTAACAAGATTTTTATCTAGTTCAAAGTTTTTAACCAGTTTACAGTGTGTCAGGTGAATCCAGGACGCACGCTCCCCGATCTTGACTGCAGTGGGTGTTGACAGTAACACTTGGTATGGCCCTTCCCACTTCGGCATCATCCAGTTTTTCTTTTTGATGACCTTCACCCAGACCCACGTGCCTGGGACTACTGCTGCTTCTGATAGTCTGGTTTGTTCTTTATCTGAAACAGAATTAAACTGTAGAAGGTGTTTAGAAATCAACAATCTCCTCATATACTCAGCAAGTGTACAGTCGGCTTCCTGGTCTGCGGGTATGAGAGGTTTCCACTGAGGTATATAATACGCTCATCCAAATAACTTCTCAAAAGGAGTCAATCCCTTTGCATTTGGAACAGTTCTCATGCTCAACAGTGCCAGGGGCAGACAGTACACCCAATTTCTATGTGTCTCTTCGATAAGTTTCCATAACTTGTTCTTCAGTGTCCCATTGTGCCTCTCTACCAATCCTGCAGATTGAGGGTGATACGCACAATGATTTTTTAAAGAAATCCCAAAATACTTGCTCAATTGTTGTATGGTTTGGTTTACAAAATGTGTGCCATTGTCACTGTAGATCTTTTCCGGTATGCCAAATCTAGGAATAATTTCTTTAACAAGGGTTTTCGCAACAGTGGCTGCATCTGGCCTTTTGGTCGTTAAAACTTCCACCCATTTGGAAAACATATCTACAATGACAAGACACTACTTCTTATTTTCGTATTTGTTCAGTTCTATGAAATCCATACAGATAGTATGGAACGGATACGGTGGTGTAGGGAAACTCCCTTGCTTGGGCTTCAATGCCTCTTGTGCATGATGTTTATTACAAACGTGACATGACAAACAAAAATTTTTTGTTTAGTTTATAAATCCATATGTTGTGAACACTCGGTTCACTAACTGTACCATCCCCCTTGTTGAGACATGGCATTGCCCATGGCTCAACAAAGCTACATATCTAAACAAGTTAGATGGCATTATCGGTTTTCCCCCTTTGGAGATGTACAGCCCTTCCTTGAGAATTTCTCCACGTTTTATCCATCTTTGTTTCTCAACCTGCGTAGTAAGTGTCTGCATTGTTTTTAACATTTCTAAGTTTAAAATCTCAGAAAGTTGTAATTCCTCATTCAAAAGAAATGCTTCTGAAGCTGCCTGCTTTGCAGGTGTATCAGCCCTTGCATTACCTTTTGAAATTCTATCCTGTTGCTTGGTATGAGCTATGCATTTACAAATAGCTACTTTCTGAGGTAACTGAATAGATTCTAAAAGATCTAAAATAAACTGTGCATGATTGATTGGTTTGCCAGTAGATGTTATCATTCCTCGATTTTTCCACTGTTGCACAAAAACATGAACAGTAAAAAAAAAGCGTACTGGCTATCAGTAAAAATGTTCACACATTTACCCTTTGCTAAGGTACATGCCCGTGTCAAGGCAATCAGCTCTGCTGCTTGTGCAGATAAGTTGTGTGGTAAAGATTTTGCTTCTACAATCTCAGTATCAGAAACTACTGCATATCCTACTAGGTTCTGTCCTGTGGGACCCCTTTTGCATGAGCTGTCCACGTAGTATGTCACCTCGGCATCATCCAAGGGAACATCCGTAAGATCTTTTCTAGGCAGTGTCTTTTGCTCAATCTCCTGTAGGCAGCTGTGCAGTGTGCCATCTGCAGGAGTTGGAATCAAGGTAGACGGATTTAAGGTTGTGCATCGTTCAATTGTCATATGAGGTTGGCTCAACAATATAGTCATACAGGAATGATGCCTAGCAGGAGAAAGATATGCTACTTTTTCTTGCAGTAAAATAATCGCGACTGCATGAGGCACTCTCAATGTGAGAGGGTGGAACAACACTACTGAGGCTGAAGCCCGCACTGCCATTGCAGCTGCGACTACTGCTTGTACACAGTGGGGTAAAGACTGCGCCACTGGGTCCAGTTGTGATGAATAGTAAGCAATGGGGCATTGCTTGTCCCCATGCTGTTGTGTCAGCACTGATGTCATATAACCTTGCTTACAATCTACAGTTTGGAAAAATCGTTTATGATAGTTTGGTAATCCTAAAACTAATGAGGATGCTCTCAACTGTTTTAATTTGCAGAAAGCAGATTCTGCTTCTGGTGTCCATTGTAATAAATCTTGTGCTGCCATAGGCTTCTTGTATATCAAGTTAGTCAGAGGTGTAGATTCCAAGGCATAGTTTGGAATCCAGCTTCGACAAAAGTTGGTCATACCCAGGAAGGACATCATTTCCTTCTTGGTAGTGGGTTTCGGTGCTTGCAAAATTGCTATTTTTCTGTCCTCATCTAATGTTCTGCCCTCTTTGGATATTACATATCCTAGGTATCTAACTTGCTTTCTCCAAAGCTGTAATTTGTTTTTATTTACTTTATGTCCCTGAGTGGCTAAAAATTGTAACAATGCTACAGTATCTTCTTTACAATCTTGCTGGGTGGGGGCTGCCAGCAGGATGTCATCAACATAAAGTAAAATCTGACTACCTCTTGGTGGGATAAATCCCTCCAAGTTGCTTGCCATTTCTTGTGAGAATATTGTTGGACTTTCACAATATCCCTGTGGTAGTCATGTGTATGTGTACCTTTTCCCCTGAAATGTGAATGCAAACCAATGTTGGCTGTCAGGGTGTATTGTATCGAAAAGAGCACATTACTGATATCTACCACAGAAAAATATTTCTGTTGAGGTTTCAAATCATTCAACAGGGTGTGTGGATCTGGCACTGTAGGTGCCCTTGGTATTACTGCGTCATTTACAGCTTGCAAATCGTGGACCATACGCCATTCTCCATTTGCTTTCTTAACAGAAAATAAGGGTGTGTTACATGGTGAATCAGGTGATTCCACCAGTACTCCTTCCTTAAGTAAAGCTGCTATAATAGGTTTGATTTCTACCTCTGCATCTTTTCTCAAGGGATACTGTCTCTTTTGTGGTCTGAATGCTGACTTTGGCGTGATAGTAACTGGTCCTGCTGTACGAATAAGTCCTACATCTGATTTGCCTGTTGACCAGAGAGTTTCTGGTATGCTTTGTAAGGCATCTTCTTCCTCTTCTGATAAGAGTGCTAATCAGCTGTCCTGGCTAGACTGCAAGTGTACAGCTGGGTGTGTCTGTGTTATCCAATTTAACTTCTGCTTTTGTACTCCCTGTTCTGACAGTTCTAACTCTGTCTGTTTTTCCCATCTCGTGACTTTTTCTCCTAAGTCTGCCATTTTATATTTTTGTCCTTAGTTAAGCTTACATGTGGTAATCAATTAGATTTATAAAGTGCAAAGAACTCCTGGGGTAATGAACAGCTAACTACACTGTTCCCTTCCATATCCCAGTACAGATTATGTAATACTATCTGTTTGCACTGTTATTAAACAACTCTTGCTCATATTCTTTGTCAGGTCCTGGTGTGCTACAATAATACAGAGTACAGTGCAACAAATGTTGTTTATCAATGTCAAGGGAGGGGAACTTGCTGATGGCTACATTCATCAGCTCTTCGGTTACTGTCCCTGGACCAGTCGTAACCAAGTCCTGGCTGTACCAATATAATGTTTCACCCCCCGATTGCAGTGCAAAAGTATCAATTTGTTGCTGTGCTTCCATACCCTG
Organism: Protopterus annectens; assembly: GCF_019279795.1. NCBI lineage: Eukaryota > Metazoa > Chordata > Ceratodontiformes > Protopteridae > Protopterus > Protopterus annectens. Next base: position 504,564,388 of record NC_056729.1, read on the forward strand.
CATAGTTGGAACTACTGCTATGCCAAATAGCTGCATAAGGTCTCTGCCCAAGAGGTTTACTGGGCATTTTGCAGAAACAACAATTTTGCTTTTCTGGGTTAATCCTGAAACAGGATCAGTTATTACAATGTTATGGGAGAGGTGCTCCCGATACAGCTGTCCATTAGCTGCTTTCACTAATATGTAATCAGGTGACTCTGAATTCTCTGGCAGTTTAGAGGGATGTATCAGGGTCGGTGAGGCCCCTGAGTCACACAAAAATGTGACTTCCCTCCCTTCTACCAGGAGTGTAACTTCTGGTTTTGTGTCTGCTAAATAGAGCTCTAAGCTCAATAAAGCCAAATATAAAATTTAATTTTCTTCACTAACCGCGACTTATTGCACCTCCTCTATTTTTTCTGTCACATCCTCTACTCCCTCTATCACATTTGCATTTATATTTTCTCAGCTATTCTCTTCTAGTGATTCCTGGCTATCATATAGTCAGTCCTCACCATCTTTATCTTCCGTGGTTGCCTTCTTGTTTTTCTTGCAATCCCTTACCATTACTGCATTTAAAGTACTCCCCCCTTTTCTTTCACCCTTCAAAGTCCTCTGATCGTTGATCAGACTGTTTGTTTCCCTGGGCATTTTTCTTGCCCTTTTTCCCGGACTGTACTACACATACTTCTGCTCCATCTTCTACAGAAAATACTTGGGCTTTCTTTTTCTTTTTGCTATTAAAATGCCTCTCGGCATGTCTAGCATATTCAAGTAGCGACTGCAGTCTACTTGTATGATGATCTACCATGTGCTTTGTAATAAAGCTACTTATGGGTGCAATACTGCCTTTTAAAAATGCATTCTTTAACTGCTGCTCATATGGGGAATCATGTGTTTGATCTTCAGGTACCTGCATTCCACAATGGTTATTAAAACACTCTAATAGTCTGGCATAATATCTGTCAACAGTTTCACCTTCTTGTTGGATGCATTGATTAATGCAAGTCCAGTCTGCCCTAGGCTTCCATTTCTCAGAGATTCGGTCTGTAAAACCTTTCACTCTGTTGTCTAACTCTGCGCTGCTATGTGGGAGGGCTTTGTGTTCTGCATCATGGGGATTCCAGTTGCCACTGATCATGTGCCAATCTGGTCCCATGATTTGTCTGACTACCTTTTCTACTTCTTCTCCGTTTAAGTTATAACTTAACCTCATGCCTTGTAAGTCTTCTAAAAATTTTCTAAAATTAACTTTTGGATGGGGAATTCCCTCAGTGGCTTTCCGGATATCTTCCGGTGTCCACGGTCTGTACACTAAGAGAGTTGGGTCCTGTCCTTCTTGCCCTGCCTGAGGATTAGGTATTTCTATGAGTGGGCATATCTCTTCTTCACTCATAGACCACGAATTTCTATTTATTTGACACAACTCAATATCCCCTCTTGAGTTACATGTTCGAGACCTAGTCTCGACAAGATCTCTGACAAACGGTTTTGGTTTTGCAGGAATAGCAGGATATCACGGGGGTGGACCAGCTTGTCCACTTGCTTCATATTCTGGTAAGGGAAGTGGAGGGGGCAGAGGGGCTGATGCTATTACTAAGTTATTATCCTCTTTATCTAAAAACATTGTTTTTTAATTATTGTTTTTTTGTTCCCTACAGTTTGCTTCCTCAATCCACCTGTGTGCCTGAGGAATTCCTAATTGACGTTGCTTTTTTACCCGACCTCTGGAATCGGTTTTAAGCTGTTTGACAAGTTTAACAAGTGAGGATTTCTCTAATTTGCCATCAAATTCATACTTATTAACCCATTTAGAGTAGTATTTAACATTATCGGCATGTTGTGATTGCATAAATTTCGAGTCTTCAGTTAACGGCAGAGTTTGGGATCTTTTTGTGCACTTATTTCCCATTTCGTTCTAACCTTTAAAATGTTACGTAACCCTTCTTATCTTTTACATGATACCACAGGTTTTTTATAGTCTCTCCAGAATGACTACCTACCTATTCTGTTTCCCTGATCTATGACAAGGCAGCAATCTTTTTATCCCTGATCTGTACAAGACAAATTTTTCTGACAAAACAATGCTAATCAAGTCCCTGATCTAAAACAGAAAAAAGATAAATCTCACCTTACCTGAGCCTTCGTGATTGATCGCCTGGTTCGAGGTAAACCCATCCTTCAGTCACAGATCAGAAAGTGGCTGGCCTCTTTTGTACGACAATTCAGTCGGAGGTCTTTTTTAGTAAGAAGAGCCAATGTGGTTTCTTCCCCGTACGGTTTCAAGCCACCTGGCCTGTCTGATCCGGGGCGAAGTGAAGGTTTCCAGTCCGAAGGACCAATCTGTCAAAGGAAAAAACTTCAAAGACCAATACATGTAAGGTTCAGGTTAAGGCACTTTAATTCTTGCGGCAAGGAGACAAAAACATGCAAATACAGAGTTTGTCTGATTAGTAACAGGAAGTGAAACCATTATTATACTGTTTTACAAAGCATTGCCTTCTAAAGCTGATGTAATTAAATACAAGCCTACTATATTGTTTTTCACAGCAGATGTTGTTCAATATTTTCTGCTGACATGACATTACATTTCTAGATTTGTGAGAAACTTTTCAGAAAATAACATGGCCTTGGAGACCACTAGCTAGTTGCAATTATTCCTACAGTGCTGTGTTACATTTCAAGGTACTCTGCCTATTCAAGCACAAAGCAAACTCTGATTATAGTTCATATTCTTCAAGCAGTCTTTGTTCTACTTATCTATTCTTCCTGCAGCTGTGTATGTTCTCATAGCACAGACAGGGCTGAGTGTCTTAAGTTTAATAACATTATAGAAAGCAATATTGTTCTATTCATTATTTTCCTAACCTAGCAGAAAATCATCTACTTCTCAGTTAATTTCCTAAGACATAAACAAGATTTTAGCTGTGCTGACAAAATACAAGGTCAGAAAGCATTCACAGTTTATATGGATTTATGCAACATGAAATAGAATAAATGTGTTAACCCTTTTGGGCCTTTAAAAGCACTAATACACACATTAATACATATTTTTCTAACAGTTATAGTGGTTGATACCTAACTGGGTGAGTTTGTTAATGATGCCTAAGTGAGGGATAATGTCAAATGCCTTGGCTAAGTCTAGGTAGGCTGTATACACAGATTTTCCCTTTTCCAGGGCCTTGTGACTGTCGCAAAGAAGTCCACCAGGTTTAACAGGCATGCTCTCCCTTTGACAAATCCAAACTGAGTAGGAGTAGGTGTTTGGAGATTACCTATATCTTTGTTGATAAGGTCCATGATGATTTGCTCCATGGTCTTGCAGATAAGGCTAGTCAGGATAATAGGTCTATAGTTTCCAGGGTCAGTGGAAGCACCAGCTTTGTGCAAAGGAATAACAGTGGCCATTTTTCATTAATCTGTGACAAAGCCAGTGCTTAGACTATGATTGAAAAAAGTACCCAATGGTGTTGCAAATTCTTGTTGGAGCCCATGTAGGATGCAGCCTGGGATGTTATCAAGTCCAATAGATGCTTACAAGGTATGGGACAGGTGGTAGGGAATTGGGAGTCTGTTCTAAAGCTGTGGTACCCTCTGAAGATAAATTTGGTCTTCCAGCAGGTTCTATTAATGTCACATACCAGTTTAAAGTCTTTAGAGTGAGTAACCCATTTACCATTTGACTTGTGGATATGCAGCATTTCCAATAAACCAGGGTCAGAGATTGCCTTATATGCAAGGCAGAGATTGCCTCTAAGTAGGCTGTAGGAAATAGAAAAAAGTGACAGTGATTTCAGATGATCCACATAGGACAGATGCTGAAGACCTTGAATTTTCCTTGTGAGGAACCTTTGTGGTCTCTCCATTTGCTGCAGGTACATACCAAAAGGGGCATTGTACTCAATTATTGGCATGATGAGGGAAGAGTACAGGAAGGTTATAACTTTTTTTTTTTGGAGGCAATGTCCTTACTTATGAGATGAGCAATATAGAATGCCCTTCTTACCACTGTGAAGACTTGGTGGTCAAAGGTAAGGTTGCTGTCAACCTGTGTGTCAGGTCTCTCACCACTGAGTATGTACTTAAGGTGTTGTTATTGATGTGGTATTTAGCAGGAACATTGCCCTTACTGAAAAGGATGATAATACATTTTTTTGCATTGAGTTTTAGGCCATGACTTTGGCACCACTTATTTGTTTGTGTAAGACCATCTTGTCGGATGTTGACATAATTTGGAGAATTTAAAGGTCTGCCAGCCACAGACATTTAGTTTTTGCTTATACTTCAGAGAAATAGATTCCAAACAGTAGAGATCCCAGGACTGATCCCTGTGAAACACCACTGGTTACAGGTCTGGTGTTGGAGCCGGATTCCCCTGTTTTGACTATATGGATTCTATCAGTGAGCCAGTTAGTGACCTATCTAATGCTATAGTGGTTGATACCTAACTGGGTGAGTTTGTTAATGATGCCTAAGTGAGGGATAATGTCAAATTACTTGGCTAAGTCTAGGTAGGCTGTATACACAGATTTTCCCTTTTCCAGGGCCTTGTGACTGTCTCGAAGAAGTCCACCAGGTTTAACAGTCATGGTCTCCCTTTGACAAATCCAAACTGAGTAGGAGTAGGTGTTTGGAGATTACCTATATCTTTGTTGATAAGGTCCATGATGATTTGCTCCATGGTCTTGCAGATAAGGCTAGTCAGGATAATAGGTCTATAGTTCCCAGGGTCAGTGGAAGCACCAGCTTTGTGCAAAGGAATAACAGTGGCCATTTTTCATTCAGCTGTGACAAAGCCAGTGCTTAGACTATGATTGAAAAGAGTACCCAATGGTGTTGCAAATTCTTGTTGGAGCCCATGTAGGATGCAGCCTGGGATGTTATCAAGTCCAATAGATGCTGTGTTTTTGGCCTTAGACAGGGCATTTATGATCTGCTCTTTAGAGATACAAGGTATGGGACAGGTGGTAGGGATGTCATGGGGTATGTGTGGCAGGGACCGGAGAGAGAAGTTTTCATAGAGCCTGTCAGCCAACAGGTTAGCTATGTCAACAGGCTCTGTATATGTGGTATCATCAAATACCAGTTCAGCACAAATCTGGGATTTTCCTTTTAGATTACAGATGTAACTAAAGAATGCCTTATGGTTGCCTTTAGTTGAGAAAGCTAATTTGGATTCATAGTTCGCTTTGGAGGACTTCACAAGAAGTCTTATTCACTTGATTAAGTTGAGGAGGGAGTGTTTCCAGTTTAGGGCTCACTCCCACTTACTCTTAGATAGCATTTTTCCCTCTTATTGTAAAGCCTGTTAATGGCAGTTGTCCACCAGGCAGGTTTGTTCTTCCTTGTTTTGGTACTATCAGGTACGGCCAAGTCAATGCAGTTATCTGCTTTGGAGAAGTTTTTAGTTTAGTTGCTGCTGGAACTTCAAAACATATTGGTTTCAATCTCTTCTTCCAACTTCTCTTACTGCATGCTCTCTCTCTCTCTCTCTCTCTGTCTTCTTATGTTCCACCTCCAGATTTTTCTTTATCTACAGTTTCTTCCTCACCTTGTTCATCCTTTCCTAAAGCCTTCGTTGTCCTTCCTCATGCATGTTTTCCTTTTCCCTTCTTTTTCATTATTTACTGTTTGTTCTTGGCAATCCATCTAAAAGTGTCCCTTTTTTACACAACTTGTATTCAGGCACACACCTTCTTGCTGTATGTCATACCTTGTCACATCAATGAGAAAAGACCCAAAAGAAGAAACAGAATATACCTTGGCCAGCATATTCTAATGTCCCTCTATGACTAGCTACAAAAATAACATTTGGCAAGTGTTTCACCATGTAGTTCTTTTTTTCACATTATAGAACAGCTTCCAACCTCCACCCTCCATTTCATAAGTTTCTATTATCTCTAATTGTCACAATATTATCAATAGTTTCACATAGACCCTGCATGTATTTTTAACATCTTCTTCTTCCAGTTCATCAGTTGTAAACTGCAAAGTAACATTTTTTTTAACATTTAAGTTATCACCAGAAAACAAATAATTATTCCATGGATAAAGTTTCAGAAATGTCATCATCGGTCCATCAGTTTAAAATGTTAAGTCACAAACAGTCTCTGTCCCAATATGTATAAAAGACCAAATTTCCTGAGCTTTAAAACAAAGAACAGTTACAAAATTGTCCCATAAATAATATCTGTCTATTACAGTGTCATTTTTTGTTCTTTTTGTCACAGTTGGTCTACTGTTCTTTTTAAAGACCGTTTTACTTAAAATGTGTTGCTCTTGTCCTTTTTTTTGCCTGCTGTCACTGTCACATTTCAGTTACTGCATTATCTGCTGCCATAAAAACATTCTTAGTTTGTTGCTGCTTTTCTCTTTTTTTCTTTCTGTTACTGCAGTGTAAGTTTTAACTACTGCATTGTATGCTGCCACATCACCTGATTACTTTTCCACGTTAGCATTTCCAACACTTCAGAAAAGGTTATCTGCGGGGGCGTGGCCAAGGATGAACACAGGATAGCAGCAGATTTCTTCAGCTCCACCAACATAACTGCTCTGACAGGAAATAATTACTTTAAAATTCAACTAATGTAATAATTTTCTTTCTAAATACGTTTGGAATATCAATATCTTGAATAATATCAAAAAAAAAGAAAGAAAATTTAAATAATTTTCCTGTCAGAAATCATCTTGGAAATTTCTCTTTCATCACCTCTGTTCAGAATGAGTTCCAGTAAGGCTAACAGTCAGGATTCCAGCATCAAGAAAGAGCTTCAGTCTTTACTATTAACTATTCAGCAACTAACAACTAAAATGGACAGACTGGATACTAAAATTGATAACTTTATAGAATAAAACTTCAAAACAAATGGATTTGTTACATCTAGACTTACAACATCAGAAAGCTCAGATTACAGGTATAGAAGAGACTCTTAATGATATGGACAACAGAATTCAGGAAGAAGAAATTAACACTGAATTTTTACTGAAACAGAACACACACCTACAATCCAAACTTGATGACCTGGAAAATAGATCCAGACGCAATAATATTAGGATTTTTGGACTGCCAGAAAATATAGAAGGTAACAACATTACTTCCTTTTTAAATACTTGGCTCCCCAAAACTTTAGATCTGTCAGAAGCATTTTCTTTTGGTATTGAAAGAGCCCATAGGTCTTTATCTAATTTTAACACTAATAAAAAGTATCCTAGATCAGTTATTGTAAGATTTTTATCATCTTATGACAAGGAGATGGTATTAAAATATGCATGGGCTAAAGCACCTATAAAAATTAATGAGGCAACTGTGCATTTTGACAATGACTATTCTTCCTTGGTAATAAGTAAAAGAAAAGTTTTTTTGCCATTAATAAGAGAGCTTAAGAAAGCACAGTTCAAAACTCACCTTTTATTTCCTGCCAAACTAAAAATCTTTTTACCTGATGGCCCTAGAATTTTTGAAGACTTGGACTCTGCTTTGCTGTATATTAAAAAAATAAAATATTAGATAAAATAGAAGATATGGAATGGGCAAGTCCTTCGCTAAAGAGGATGGCAACAGGAACTTCTTGGAAGACTTCGGAGAAGCAAAAAAGACTAAAAAACAAATGATATGTTCTATATATTTTTTTCTTTTGAACTCTTCAATTACAGTTACTACATTTTCAGAAAGCCACAAATGTTTTAAAGATTTATTCAAAGTTATTTTTTTGTGTGCAAAGAACTGTTTTGTTTTATAAATAATCAAACTTTTTGAGGAACAAATAACATGCTATAAATCAACTTGTTTCTCTTTGTGATAAAGAGACCTAAGGTTAGTAATTTGATACATTTCTTTTCTCTTCTTGTTTTAAATAATGGCATTCTTTCTAAACTATGCATTTACTGAGGGGTGGGGGAGGGCAGGGAGAGAAGTTTGATGAAAATATGGAATAAGTGAAATAATAACTTATTAGCTCTTTAAAATTATTTATGCTGTTTAAACACTGTTGCTAAATATTATACCATGACTTAATTGCTTATACAACATTTCAAATAATATGTCATGATATAATTGCAAATAATTAGAACTAAAATAGTTGTAAGTAATAAGTTTCATGTTCAACATTATTAAAACAAACAGCAAGTAATATATCTTTGTAGATACTCTTTGTAGCTTCCTTTTTTTCTTTCTTCTCTCTCTCTCTCTCTTTCTTTTTTTTCTCTCTTCTTTCTTTCTCTCTCTCTCTCTCTTATATATACAGTTATATGCTTCTGATAATACTGATATATGTATATAATAAGATCTGTATGAGAAAATGAAATGGGGCATATAAAAATAAGTTGTATAATATGTTAAATAATTGTAGGCTTGGTTTCACTGTCATAGAGACTGTAATGACTTGTAAAATACTTTGCGAAGGTTTTGCACTGTTTAGATTCATTTGTATTACTAAATGAATATCAGTCACTTGCTTTTACTAAAATTCCCACCAGAATGTTATGGGAGACAATCTGGGATGTGGGTTTCCTCGTGAATAGTGTCCTCGAGTCGTTTTAAAAGCTTCAACACTCAGAATACACGCAGAGAAGCCGAAAGCAGCCATTTTGAACGTTGACCCCTGATTTCACATTGACACATCGCAGATTCAAGAAGAATACTGTTTCAGGAAGTAGAACTGCTGTAAATGCGACTTTGTGATAAAAAACAAACTTTATGACACCTAAATGTGAGTTATTCCTTATAACAACTTATTTATTTAAGATGTAATTTATAAAATAAAAAAGTTATAATGATTTTAAATGACTTAGTATGCCATAGTAAACAAGTGAGATATTTTAGAAGGCATAGAAGGTAAAACACATATACACTTGTTTTTGAAAGCTTACATGACTGCAGCACATTAATGTATATAAATACTTATGATTTAAACATATATAATGTTATAAATCATTTGCCTTGACTAACTGACAAGCACAAGTATCATTATGATTATATTTAAGAAGAAATTGTCAGGTGACATATTTTAAAGCTGCAGTTCAGATATATAAAATACAGATGGCTTTCATCACAATGATTTATGTATAACTAGGAATTAACATTGCCTTGCAGTATGACTTTTTAACTTATGTATGAGAATAAATATTTTATTTAATTGGCAATAATAAGTATGAGAAGAAAGCTTTTGGTGCAAGTAATTTAAAGTTTTTAAAACTGTTAACTGCATTTCTATGGCAGAAAGTAGGAATACCCTAATATACGTAATGTTTGAACCATAATAGCCTAAGATATTGAATTCAAATGAACATAAGAACTTATTCTTACAAACCTTTAATAAACTAACATATGGATATGCCCTTTTTTTTTCTCCTTTCTCTCTCTCTCTCTCTCTTTTTCTTCTCTGTTCCCATTATCAAGAGTGTTAGAGTGCTATTTTGATTATGAGTGTATTATACAGAATAGATGTACATAGTAATATGAGCTGTTTCTAAATGTTTTTATTTGTTTATATGAAGCTGATTTATAAATTGTTTAGCTTTGTCATAATAGATAATCTAATTAAATGAGGTTAACTTTAGTTAATAATAGTTAGTATTGAATTAATTTGGTGGCAGCTGAAGTACTGCTGCTTAGGATTGGGGGATAACTTGAGTGGTATGTGCTACTCGAAGTTGGAGTTCTCAACTCCAGGCTGGGTGCAATGTTTAATCCTAACATTATTTTCACCTGATTATTGTTGTATGTATATAGTTCTGACATCCACATCACATTTTATAAACCCATTGTCACTACGAATAAAAGTGAAACTTACACATAATTCCATAAGATTTTCATTAAATACAGTTATAATTAATGGAACACCTAAAGGAGGAGATATAATATCACTTATTTTATTAATTGTTATTCTGATTATATGTCTTATATGTTTATAAAAGCTAAATGATATATCTAAAAGGAATTTCTTTAAACATTAATGGATTGAATAACCCATGTAAAAGGGCAAGTTTAATGAGATATATTAATTTGCATAGAGCCAACTTAATATTCCTTCAAGAAACACATCTCCTGAAAAAGGATATAGATAAATTAGCCACCAATAAATATACAGTTTTGGTTAGTTCAGAACACACAGAAAAAAAGAGGAGTGGCTATTTTATGGAATAAAAATATGCCCATACCTAAAACTATTAAGTCTTATAAAGATGATAAAGGAATGTTTTGTATGGTTACAATACAGATTAATGGGAAGATATACACATTAATCAATGTATATTGGATACCAGGAATTGGCATTAATACAGTGAAACACCATCTCAATAAGATCATATCATTTTCTATAGGAGATATTATTTTAGCAGGTGACTTTAATTGTATCCTACATGAAAAAGATACTACTACTATAGGAAACAGGAAAATTACATCTAATGCAAAACATTTAAAGGATTTTATTAATTTATATCATTTGAATGATATTAATAATCAGATAGATTCAAAATCATTACCATACACTTTTTTTCTAACAGATATAAAACTTATTCAAGAATAGATAGAGTCTTTATTTCTAACCAGATGGTAACGGACTTAATTAATTCTAAAATCATTTCGTGTCCTATATCAGATCATAATTCAATTGTCTTTGAATTTATGGTAAAAAGTACTTATAATGTTCAGATCAAAAGAATACCAGCATACTTAACTCAACTAAAAGACTATAAAGATTATATACTTTCAGAAGTGCAACATTTCTTAGACTTAAACACTACACCTGATGTCTCCATTGTTTACATTTGGGATGCTTTAAAATCATATTTATATGGACAAAGTATCAGATGGTATAATAATAAAATCTTGGGACAAGGAATTACTAGATATTCAAAGCAAATTAGACTCATACAAACATAATAATAAAGAAAATATTATGGACAAAAAGTCATTGAGGAAATAAATAAATTAAATGAGAAATACAAAGAAATTTTAACCCATAAAGTCAAAATAACATTAGAGAAATATAAGTTTTTGTCTTACTCAATAAGTCCCAAATACTTACATAGACTTAAAAATAAAACAAAAAAGTTGAATAAGCAAAATCATATCAAAGAAATTTTCTCTCCAGGGAAAAAGAAGAATGTTTCTAGTTTACCAGAAATTTTAGATGAATTTAGAAATCACTTTCACAAAATTAATCATAATAACATTAACATGGATCCTAAATATAAAATAAAGAAATTTATAACTACAAACATGAACAAAAAACTTAACAAACAACAGACAAAACTAATGGATAAAAATATTTCATATACAGAGGTTATTACACAAATAAACAAACTTAAATCAAACAAAGCACCAGGTAATGATGGTATTATACCAGAGATTTATAAAATTCTTCCTAAAAGTACTTACTCATTAATACATAAGGTTTTTATTTTGGCTCAAAATGAGTTAACAACTCCCCCATCTTGGCAATACACATTTATTTCACCAATTTTAAAACCCAATAAAGACCCAACCAGATGCACTTCATATAGACCTATTTCATTACTTAATGTTGACTATAAAATGTTTATGAGTATTTTGCTGATAGATTAAAGACAATCATCCCAGGCATAATAGATATAGATCAGACAGGCTTTATTATAAATAGAAATACTTTTGATAATATAAGGAGAACTTTAACGTTAATTGATTTTGCAAACAGGAAAAAGAAAGATTTAACACTTATTAGTCTCGATATAAGTTCAGCATTTGATTCAGTAAGTTGGGACTACTTGTTTATCTTACTGAAGTGCACAAATTTCTCTGATGCATTTGTAAATCTAATTGAACATCTATATAAAGGAGCACTGGCTTACATTAAGATAGGAACATATGTCTCACAAAAAATACCCATTTTAAAAGGTACAAAACAAGGGTGTCTACTCTCACCACTATTATTTACTTTAATAATGGAGCCTTGGGCTAATTTGATTAGAAACAGTACTGATATAGAAGGATTTGATATGGATGAAAATACAATATCTAAAATTCAACTTTTTGCAGATGATGTTCTAATTACGTCATCAGGAACTAACTCTTCTATGCAGTCCTTATTTGATAAAATGTTGGATTTTAAAAATATCTCTGGTTTGATATTTAATGAAGAAAAAACTAAAATATTACCAATATACACACAAAAAAATGTCCTCATTAATGATTTTAACAAATATATACCCAACTCAGCTCAGATAACTTACTAAGGTATAATACTAACTAAAGATATTAAATCTATTATACATAATAATTATAGTAACTGTCTTCTTAATATACAAAATCTTTTCAATAGCTGGAACAATATGTTTTTTACCATGGAAGAGGGACTCACAATTATTAAAATGATAATATTCCCTAAGATATTATATTTAATACAATCAATAATACTCCCACCTACAAAAATAATTATTAAGAAATTGAATTCATTAATGTTAAATTTCTTATGGGCACCTAATAGACCTAGGATTGCATTAAAGAAACATACTAATAGCTGGTCTCAAGGGGGCATTTCATTACCAGACTTTAATTTATATACTATCTCTTCTATTATAAAAGTTATTACTTTGTTAATAGATCAGTCATATGTTGCAAGATGGAAAGATTACTGGGAACTAATTAGCATTCACTTCACGAAAATCTCTTTAATACATAAAAATATTATCGTAAATAACCCCATGTTATGGTTACTAAAAGAATTTTGTACTTCATCTATTACACCAAAATATATAGTTAGTTACCCATTAAACATTATTATCAGCTATCGTAATTTTATATTTATGCATCCTAAGTATAAGGAATGGAATTTTATCCTATTCCCTATAATGTATACACAAGGTATTTTTTTGTCAACCACCTCTGAAAGAACTCTTTTAGTCACAGAGAATGATTTAAAGTATTGGTATCAGTTGCTGTCTGATAATAAAGTTAAAAATTTAGACTTCTTAAAGCAAGAATTTGATTTGAGAGAAACATGTTGGTTAGAAATTCAGACTTTTAGACAACATCTTATTAATAAAATTGATTTAATGTATTTAACAGTTAAAGAATCTGTTCCAATTCTGATTGATTACTTGATATTAAATTTACAACATAGAGTTTCTGATAAAGGTAAGCTCTCACACATACATAAAATTATTAGAGAAGAAACTCATTACAGTTCAGATACCTATTGGAATTATTTCATTTCCATTAATGGTGAATCACCAAAACAACAAGATAAACAATATATATTGGAATCTGCTTATAAAACTACTTCTTCCATTAATTGGAGACTTTTTACTTGGAAATTTTTACATAGATCTTTCTATACACCTTTAATGATGAATAAAATAAATAATAAAGACAACTTATGTAAAAGATGTAATGTAGAAATAAATGCTGATTGGGCACATATGTTTTATGACTGTATAAAATTGAAGGAATATTGGAAGTTAATCAATGATTTCTTTGCAGGCCCTTTTCACAGATAATTTCATTGTTTCTAAATCACTTATATTATTTAACACTCCTGTTCCTAAAAGTGTTAAAAAAGTTAAACTTCCCTTATTATGGTCTATTCTAGCAGTGGCTAGAAAAATAATAACCAGAAATTGGATTTCAGATACACCTCCTTCATTTAATGAATTTAAAAATGTTATGACTGAAGTGTGTCATATGGAATTGATGACAATAAAATCAAGAACTACTAGAAAAACGTCTTACTATATTATATGGGATACTTTACAAAACCTGTTAAAAAATCAATAGTAAGATATTACAGTTTAATCAATTGATTTGATTTGTAGTGGATGTCTCTGTAAATACTTTGGTTATTTTATTAAATGTTATAACTATTTATATTTTAATTGCTTGTATAAGATTGTTATGATATTTATTTTGTATGTTAAAAACAATAAACTTGTTTAAAAAAAAAAAAAACTTTTGAAAAAAAAAAAGAAAAGGTTATCTGCCATCTCACCCCATGAAATAGCAAAACTGTCCCCTGGATCATCCTGCTTGGTTATTTTTAACAGAACATTGTCTGCAAGCCCCCCTAATGCCAATTTTGTTATCTGCACCACTTTAACATACTCACTTACTTCCTTCTTCATGGGGACAGCTAAATGTTGCTCATTTGTGACATCTACCACATGGGAACTTTGCCTCTATTCTGAAGCTCCATATCAAACATGTTTTTCTCCAAATTCTCACTTTCCACCTCCAAACTCTCCATAGATTTTCTCTCCTTCTCCATGCTGCTACCTCCCTTAGGTTTCATCCCTGTTGCTATAGAAGCCTTCCACCACCATCTTTCAGCTCTGAACAGTAATGCAAGTCCCTTGATGCCTTGGCCAAATTTTCCCCAGTAGTATAAATGCCACCCTGTGTCTCCCCTGGAAAGAGTTTACTCGTGTAGTGGGACTAACCCTGTTAACCAAGGATAAATAAAATAAAATTAAATGAAAATGTCACACGCTCTTAAGGACTGCTGTGGTTAAAAAAATGCATTTTTTTTGTTTTGTCATGAAGTTTTAAATAATACAAACCTTGCAGAAACATAGTAATTACTTATTAGTAATTTTATTTTTTTTTCTAAACTCAAATCTCTTCATGAGGGCAGATATCTTGACATAAACTTGTTTTCCTGAAAATCTACTTTCTTGCTTATAATGCACTATTAGGGTACAGCTGATGAGATTATTTCACCTGAGTCCTCCTGCTGGACCATAAATAGAAACTGTGAGAAATACCATTAAGTCTAAAAATCCTCAGTGAAAAATCCAGTGACTGGTCTGTAGTGACTCATATGTATTTGTTTTATGGATGGGTTGCACAATTTGTAAAATGTCCTTGCAGAAACACAAAGAAATAGATGAGATAACAGCCTTTTTAAAAAGTGGATTTTGAGTTTCAAGTTTTGACTTCCACTTATTTTCCTTCCGTGGGTCAACCAGTTTATTGTATTTCTTGGCTTGCAAAGTTTAGCTTTTTAGTAAGTTGTTGTCACTGATTATCAGGTTTCTTTACCTTCTGACTACAAAAGTTCAATGTTTATGAAATAGTTTTTTGAGCCCAATTGGAGGGAAAGAATGCAGCTGCAAAGGAGACTACACAATTAAAGAGCTGTGAACTTTGAACCCGGATAGCTTTATGATTTGAATGGATAAAAAAATTAATATAGATAGATAATAAATAAATACATACATAAGTAAGCTACAGGTACCTTGCTATGTGTGTTTTCATTGGCAAAATAGGATAGGCAAAATCATTTAAGAACAAGGGAGACAAATTTCTAAAGAAAGCGTTGTGAAATTTTATTTCACCGCAACATGGTATAGGAAGTTGACTAGGAAAGAAATGCCATAGACAAGAAGAACATGCTTTTTTATATTTGGAAGTATGTGAATCATTTTGTAGGTGACCAATACTGGGGCAAGCAAATGTGTTTAAGTTGCAGTTGCTCTTTAACTGTTTTGAGTAACATTAAACTGTCAGTAATCTGTCTACATATGTGGCTTCAAGCAAAGGTGTATTACCAAATTGTTTATTATGAAAGGTTTTTGGTGCTGCTTGCTCAATATTTAAAGCCAGAGTTACTCCAAATTAATCCAATGAATGCTTGTTCCACTGCTACATTAGTAGATTCCTTACTCCTCCTGTAGTGTGGTAGATAAATTATGATCACCTAATCTAAGCGCTTCTTTCATAATTGCATGAAGGTATTAAGCAAAAAAGCTCTGTAGTTTGAAAGAGAGTTTACAGCTGCAAACATTTTCCTGTGGACTTGCTGCAGATGGACTGCCCAGCTGGCATAATGGTTAAGGTCTTTGTCTCCCATAGACATGGTACAAGGTTCAATCCTGAACTATGGCCAGTGCCTGTATGGACTTTGCATGTTCTCCATGTTTCTCTGTGGGATTTCTCCCATCTCCCAAAGAAATGCTGAGTATTTTCACCTCAAACTCACCCAAAGAATGGAGTTGTAGGCAGCAGCATAGACTCCAGCTGATGCCAACAGGGGTAAGATTTGTATAGACCAACCACTTTGGACAGAAACTGTGGTGCATAGTATCCTCTAGACAAGAGAACATGGATCACAAGCTGCACACTGCAGCAGGTCTAACCACTCAATGGTGTAATAACTAGCTCTAGGTGATTTGGTCCTGTTGACTAGTGTAGCCAAAAATGGGCATGTGTATTTGCCAGTGATAAGTTGGTCGAGGATCTGGCCTACTCCAATCTATGCCAGGGACTCAGGTTAATTGTGGGAGGAGTATATGTGCCCCTTTTGGTCAGTGTTCCTGCCATAAAACCCAGCAGCCTTAGGTCAAGAAGCTACTGGCATGTCGGTGTTCAGTTGCTCAGCTTGGGTTACCTGGGATAGCTCTGTTGAGTGAAAGACAGATGTAAAACCAATCAACCTGTCAAAAATGAACTAAAAATTGCTGTGCTCAATGTGTGTTGACTAATAGGACAAAACTTGGAAGTGCATGACATGATGGTAAAGATGAGGCTGGATATCCTATGTACCCAGGAGACACAATACAAGGGCCGTGCAGCAAAGCCACTTGGCTTGGGATCCAGAGTCTACTACTTAACAGGAGGACAGATTAGAAATGACACGGGAATTGTGCAGAGGGAGCAACTTCAGAAGACAGTGAAGAGTGTCATCAGAATTTGTGATATATTCATGGAAATCAGACTTCAGTGTAATGACAGGGCAGTGTACATAATATACAGCTATGCCCCACAGCAGGGTTGTGATAATGAGGAAAAGAGGGCATTCAAACAGCAGTTGCAGGACCTATTAGATAAAACAGGACAACAGGACTTGGTGTTGATAATGGGTGACATGAATGTACATATCGGGACAAACAGACCAAACAAGATATGAGGACCGCCTGGGTGTACATGAGTGGGGTAGAAGAAATAAAGAAGGACAGGCCATTCTAGACATACGTGTGACAAATTGTTTGATGGTGACCAACACAATATTTTAGAAAGAGAGACAATCACAAGATGACATACACGAGTGGCCAACATGCACTTCAGGTAGAGTTTCTACTAGTAAATAAAGGGCATTAGGATAGAATCATCAGTGATTGCAAAGTCATCCCCAGTGAAATGGTCAGCCCACAGCATAAACCATTGGTTGCCACAATCAGCTGAAAGCAGTGGTCAGAGAAGGCTCTAAGTTCAACAGGAACTAGACTGAAGATCTGAAAGTTGACTGGAGAGAAAGCACAAGAGTTTGAGGAATTACTCAGAGCTCTGGCACCTCAGGAAGAAGAGGAAATAGGCGGAGATGAAGAGGAATAGCAGAACTTCAAAACAGCATGGGTAAATACAAAAGAACAGATATGTGGCCAAGCCAGGTATTGAACCAAGGAACAGATCACAGACTCAAGCTGGTGGTGGAATGCTGAAGTCCAGGAAGTCATCAAAAGAAAGAAGTGCAGAAAAAAGTGGGAGACAGAAAAAACAGACCAGGCTAAGAAGAAATACTGGTTGGCTAACAAACAGGTTAGCAAAGAACAAGGTATCAGAGGCACTTTTCCATATCTGGAAAGTGACTCAGTAGATGGCACAAAGAAACTCTATTAGTTTGCAAGGTGAAGACATGACGATAAAGAAGATAGTGAGACGCACTTCATAAGGGATGTCTGCAGCAACCTGCTCATCAGCCCACAGGAAATCAAAGGCAGATGAAAGGAGTCCTTCCAGCAGCTTCTGAATGAAGAAAACCCCGCAGAAGCGATACTGCCTCAGGAACTAAAATGAAAGAAAAGAAGGCATCTACCATAGAAGAAGTAAGAACAGCAATAAAGAAAATTAAGTGAGGGAAAGCAAGAGGCCCAAATGAGGTCATAGCAGATATGATCAAAATGTTGGGGGAGATAGGGAAGAAATGGTTCCTGAGCGTACTCACAGCAGTATGGAGAGAGAGAGAGCTTTATCCCAATTGGCTGGAGAATAAGTGAATTAGTGGCACTGTACAAGAACAAAGGAGACATCCACAGCTATGAGCAGTACATAGGTATCAAACCCCTATTATACTGTATGAAACTTCTGGAGAGGGTGAGTGATAAACAAATATACACAGTGGTAGAAAGTAAAATGGGAGATGAGAAGTTCAGATTCAAATCAGAATGCAGTGCAACTGACCTGATATTTGCACTGAGACAGATAGTTGAGAAGACGCTATACATGAGAAAAGAGTCCAACTGGGCAAGACTAGACACAGAGAAAGCATATGACAAGGTCCCAAGAAAGCTGATTTGGGTAGTCCTGTGGAGGTTTGGAGTCCCAGAAACATTAGTGGAATTAGTACAGGCTATATACGATGACCCTAGTATGAACAGTGTTTAGTCTTACAGAAGATTCACAGTGGGAGTGGGTGTGCATCAGGGTTCAGCTCTGAGTCCACTGCAGTTCATGCTGGTGATGGACTACAAACAGATTGGAGGGGCCAGGTCAACAAAGCTGCTGTATGCAGATGATATGACATTACAGGCAGACTCTGAGCAAGAATTTCAGCAAAGGATAGGGAAATGGAATGCAAAACAGAAGGCACATGGGATGATACTAAGCACAGATAAGACAGTTGTAATGGCAACAATTGGGGAAAATCAGAAGAAGCTAAGAACTGTGATAGAAAGGAAACTAGTGGAACAGGTTAACAGCTTCAACTACCTGGAAGGGGTGGTTGAGGGGAAGGGAAGTCTGAATGTTGTCAAAGTTAGCACCAGAGGGCCTGCAGCCAACTGGCACAGAGTGTTAGAAGTAATGTATGCCAGAAGAATGCTAAAGAAGCTAAACTTGATGGTGTGATTAATAGTACTGTATGTTACAGAAACCTGGGCAGTAATGACAGTGCAGCAGAGGAAGCTATAGATGATGGAAATGAAGTGCATGAGATGAGATGAGTGTTAGGATGCACAGTGTGGGACAGATGAAGGAATGGGAACATGAGAGCAGAAGCCAAAGTAGTTCTGATTGCAGGGAATGTGGAAGAGAACAAATCACAATGGTTCAAGCACATGTGCAGAAAAGCAGAAGACAGTCTGGTGAAGAAGATTTGGGAGAGGCAGGAAGAAGAAACAATGATATCCAGAAAAAAAGATGGATGGATTGTGTGAGAGAAGACCTGCGACAGTTAAGCATGACAGTTGAATGTAGGAGAGTGGCACTGAAATGAGAGAGATGGCAGCAGATGATAAGACACACTGGCCCCATGGCAAAAATGGGAAAAGGGGGTCGATGATGATGATGATGATGAATTGCTGAGGTATTATTTTCAAAATAGTAATTTTTAGATGCTTTTGTGCCACACATATTTGGGGATTATTTTTATCAGATCAAGCAGCTCCATCTCATGGCCCCTCAGTCTGAGTAATCCAACCAGTTTGCAATGAAACCTGTTTGGAGCTTACAGGGCCTAGTCTGTTGTCTAAGTACCCAGGTTTGAAGCTTTTTTACCATGCTACCAGGTATGACTAGATAGGTTAAAAAACACAAAAAGAAAAATCTAGCAAAGTTAGACTTTCCACTGTGTGATACCTTAAACCTTTTGTATGATAGGCAACATAGGATATATGCAAATTACACTTTAAGGATATCGAGTGTTTCAGCTAACTGGCAATTCTGAGTGTCCATAACATTTTCTTTTACTTTTACTGTTATGCTGTGCTGATGATGCCATAAGAAGGCAGAAACATGCATGTCCATAGCTAGAGGATTTGGCTTTATTGGACTGAAATTGTCCATAAATAGACTTAAAAGTAAAAGAAAAAGTCATGGACATTCAGAATTGCCATTTAGATGAAACACATGATATCCTTAAAGGGTATGACTAGATACTTAAAATGTTACTGTTGCTGGACACATTTACACAAAATGGTATATAAAAAAAATTGAGATTTTGGGTCCTCATTCTATGTAGGCCCACTGACTTGGAAGAGCAACTGGGATGGGTCATACCATCACATGTATGAACATTGCATGTGTGATGATAGGAGGTGCTACCAGCACAGCTATCTGGAGTTTTGTAAATAATTATATGTCATTGGTGAATATCAAAATGATTTATGCAAGATGCTTGTCTTAGAAATGTATTAGAAATGTATGTCATGTGTATATCAAACTGATTTATACAGACATTTGTGCTGAAGAGGTATTTGTAAAATGCTTGTGCTTGAAATGTATCAACAGTGTGCCCTACTGGAGAGAACAGAAATGTGCATGCACTATTGTAACTGTTTAAATATATATGTTTTAACAGAGGGAACTGGAAAACAGGAGGTTAACCTCAGTCCAGCAAACCTTAAAATATATCTGAAATTAAAAAAACTTCATCGGCTAGGCCATAAAGATGCTATCTCACAGGTTTCCATGCAGCCAGAGACACAAACTCTGTAATATGAAGCTTTCTGTATTGTCTTAGGAGTGAACTAATTACTACACTGGAAGTATGGAGGTGTGCAATTGTTTTATGACTTTCAGCACCTGCCACAGATCTGAACAAAAGCCCTTGTATGTGTATTTTTACAGGTAGGTGCTAAATCCTGCCAGCTTCTAGCAATGGGGGTTTACATGGGAACTAGAAGTTAGATGACCAGAAGTGATGTCATTCTGCAAGCTATCCCAAATGTAATATTTTAGGTATTATTTTGATAAGTTTCTTAGTGAGACTGAGCATTCTGTATTCTGTCTTGGGCCTGACAACAAGAAAGACCATTCACCATATCATCTGCCTTGCTCTATTAAGTAAGTAGAGAATAATATAATTCTCTTTGATTCAGTCAGGAATACAGTAAAGCTTAGTTTAGATATTCTTTTTCTTTATTTGTCTGCATCATGCCCTTCAATTTTATTTTAAATATTTCCTGTGATTTTGAACTCTGATGTCACTGTGAATAGATATTTAGTATTGTCTTGTTCTTTTATGATTAATTATTAAATATATTTAAACCTTTCATTGTGGCCCATCTTTGTAGAGATATTTAAGTTTTGAGAGTATTTGCATATTTATTTGGTGACACTGTGTAGTAAGAATCTTTGTGTTCAACATCTTTGTATCATGTATAGTAAGGGTTAAAATGTGAAACTGCATTGCGTGCAAAGAAATAAGCTAAAATAAGTTGTTTTTCTTGTAAAGGATTTGCTGACCAAAGAGGAATGCACAGATGATACCTTGATCCAGGCACAAGCTTATCTTGTGCCTGACCTCTGACCATCTAAGGCTCCAGGATGTGAATTTATAGCCTTGAGTGAAATTCCTTGTCTAGTAACCAGCCACTGTGTACGTGCAGGGAAGGGTATAAAAACCCATGTGAAGTGTACAGAATTTAGACTGCTGACATACCATGTACTTTGTAGCATGTCTCCATGCATGTAAAATAAACCTTTTTGCTTATTTTTATCTGCATGATTCTTCCAGTATATGTTAAGAGTATTAAAATCTTTTGACACACTGTGTGGGCCATACCTAATAGCCTTGCTCTTGTTCAAAGTACCAGTTGTATTAGTATTAATATTACACAGTAAAATTGGACACCCTTTGTTAAGGGCCTTAAAGTAGCTGGTGAGGGGTTCTGGTGGCAGTGATAACTACCTTATAGTCTGGGCAAAAGGGGGCATAGCTAGTAAACCTGTGCCAGCTTTTCCCAGGTGTGTGTGTGTGTGTGTGTGTGTGTGTGTGTGTGTGTGTGTGTGTGTGTGTGTGTGTGCATGTATGTGTGTGTGTGTGCGTGTGTGTTTTTGTGTGTGCAAATCAAATCGCAAAGAGTGTGTGTCAGCTACTTGGGCAGGGACACGAAGCATTGGTTGGACAGAAAGAGTGTTGGGGGACTTGGCTTGGAACCCCTGGCTAAGGACTCAGTTCTATAGCTGTGCCAGTGGGGAGTCTTATTGGGGATCTGCAGAAAGGGGGAGAAACCCAACATCCGGCCAGTCCTACAAAGACTTTTGAATTTAAAAGGTATAGGTATGCCGAATGTCACCATACACTCCCTGTGTAACGTAAGTCATAAAGATGATATTCAGGCTTACCAAAAACAGAACTTCTTTGCTGCCAGTCTGAATGTATCTTTTGCACTGTTGGTCTGTTTGCCTATGTCTGTTTTTTGCCAGTTGAATGCATTTTCATCCTCCAGTGACTTCCTATGCCTGTTTGCTGTTTTTGCAAGATAAGTGCCTTATTGGGGATTTTGTTTTTTCTCATTTTTTTCGTGTTCCTTGAGGTACTTCATGGTGTAGAAATCTTGTCCTACTTTTATGGGCATTCATCAGCCTCCTTGGGAGCATCTTTCCTTTCTCAAGAGTACTATTCAAGAGGTGCCTGTGTCTCAAACAGGGAAAGGGTTCTACTCTTGACTGTTTCTGGTGCACAGAAAAGAGAGTACTTGGAGGCCTATTCTAGACCTCTCACATCTAAACACTTTTCTAAAGGTACCTTCCTTTCAAATGTTGTCCCTTCAGATTCTGTTTCCCCTCTTGTTTCCTCAGATCTATATGGTGTCTCTGTATCTCAAGGATGCTTATCTCCATATTCCAATCCATCCTATTTTCAGGAAGTTTTTGCATTACTCTGTTGCTTCCTGGCATTTCAGTTATCTGCTTTGCCCTTGGGTCTTTCTACTTCCCTGAGGTTGTTCACCAGATGCCTTGCTTCCGTGATTGCCTTTTGCAGATTTCAAGTGATCCAACTGTTTCCTTAGTTGGACAACTCTGGCATCCTCTGCAGACACCCTTTTGCAAAATCTTCATTTTGCCGTATCCGTTTTTCAGAGTCTGGGGTTCACTGTAAATTTCAAAAAGTCTTCTCTGACTCATTCTCAGGAACATGTTTTTCTGGGTTGCAGGATTCAGACAGTGACAATGCTTGCATCCCTTCCCTCTCAAAAGGCCTCAACTCGCATTTTTTTCTTTCATACTCTTCTTCCTCTGGCTTTCATTATCACCAGGGGGTTTCTGAAAGTTCTGGGTTTCATGGCATCCATCATTCCAATGCTCCATCTGGCCAAACTTCACATGAGAAAGTTTCAGTGGTTTCTGAAGGCAGTATGGCTTCAACATGGTCATCCGCAAAAATTTGTAGTTTTTCTTCCTTGTCTCAGACAGAAACTTCTCTGGTGGATTCAGTAGTTGTTTCTGAATCCAGGATCCCCTTTCATCCCCCTCTTTCCTCTCAGGAATTGTTCACAGATGCCTCAGACATGGGATGGGGGGAATGTTTGGCTCTGTAAAGGTACAGGGGGTGTAGTTCCCTTGTCAGCAGAAGGAGCACATCAATGTCAAAGAGATGAGAGCCCTTCTGCTGGCTTTTTAGGCCTTTCAGTCTCTCTTTTCTTTATGGCCTCTCAAGTTATTCACAGAAAATACCACAATAATATGGTATTTCAACAAGCAGGGCAGAACAAGATCTTATCTTCTTTGCCAGTTTGCACTTCTGGTATGGGATCTTGCTGTCAAGTGCCAAGTGACTCTTCAGGCAGCTTATATCCCTTCCAGTCAGAACACTATGGCAGACACTCTAAGCAGGTCCTTAACTCAGTCCCACAAATTGATGCTTCACAGGGATGTGTTTCTGAACATTATCCACTAGTGGGGTACTTCTCAAGTGGATTTTTTGCCTCCCCTCTGAACAGATAACTTCCTCTGTTTTGTGTCAGAGTTCCGGGTCCTCTGGTATGGAAGGTGGGTGCCCTCTCATTCTCTTGGAAGGGGATGTTTGTTTATGCATTCCCTCCCCTTCATCTCATTCTGAAAGTCCTGTTTAAAATCCAACAGGATGCTCCCAAAATCGTGTTGGTGACTCCCTTTTGACCATGACACCACTGGCTCCCTCTTCTTCTGCATCTAGCCAGGGGCAATCATCACAGGTTACCTCACAGGGTGGATCTAATTACACAAGAACAAGAGATTGCTTATCCATCCCCACCTGTCCATGCTTCAGCTGACACTGTGGATCCATCCCCACCTGTCCATGCTTCAGCTGACACTGTGGATTTAGATTCTTCATAGACACCTTTTTTCTAAGAACATGCTGCAAGTCCTGCAGGCACTCAGGAAACCAATGACTAGGAAATCCTACTTATCCAAATGGAAGATGATTTCTTTTTGTTGTCTCTCTCGTAACCTGGACCTGCTTATTGAGGATGCTTCTTCGGTTGTCTCTTATTTGTGCGAGTTGCTCAATGCTTGTTTGGCCTATTCTTCTATTAAGACCCACCTGTCAGCTATCTCTGCTTGTCTGCCTTTTTCTTCTCCTTTAGCTGCTAGATTTGAGATGAGACAATTTCTTAAAGGCGTCCTTAATATTAGACCTCCCAGGAAGCCTGTTCCTCCTCCCTGGGTTCTTAATTTTATTTTGGAGAAGTTGACTCCGGCTCCTTTTGAGCCTGCTGCTTCAGCGTACTTGCAGCATTGTTCCTGGAAGACTGCTCTTTTGTTAGTGCTTACTTCTGGCAGATGGGTGTCTGAGTTGCAGGCCCTTATGGCGTATCCTCTTTTTTTGATTTTTCATGAGGACAGAGTGTCATTGCACACTAACCCTTCTTTTATGCCGAAGGTGGTTAATGAGCTATCACTTAATCAGTCTATTAATCTGCCTATTTTTTCCCCTCTTCCCAAACTGACAGTGAGAGGGTGCTGCATACTTTGGACATGCATAGGCAACTTAGTATGTATTTGGATATGACCAAGGCTATCAGAAAATCAGATCAGTTATTTGTTTTTTTATCCTAGATCTTAGGGGGTTGCTGTATCCAAGCAAACTATTTCTTCTTGGATTTCTAAGACTATTTCCTTTTGTTACACTTTTCATGACAAGAGCCGTCCCTCTTCAGTTAAGGCTCATTCTACTAGAGCTGTGGCTTCTTCTGGTGCTTCTTTCAAGGTATTACATACTAATTCTATTCCTGAAGCAGCTACCTGGACTTCTGTGCATACCTTTACCAAGCACTACAAGTTGGATGGCATCTCCAGAGCTAGGGCTGGTTTTGCTAGTTGAGTTCTTCATGTCTTTTTAGGAGACTCTTCTGCCCTTTCCTCCTCCCAAGTTTCCTCTTGAGTCTGTCACTCTCCCATACCATTAAGAATACTGCAGCAGTGAATATAAGGACATAGTACAGTTATGTAAAATTTTACACAATGGTAGATTTTCTTGCCTTCACTGCTACAGTATTCGCTCCCTCCCTCCATCTCCCTAATTCTTTACCTTCCTGGATGCACATGTCATCTCTTGGGTTCCTTGGACTGGTGTTCCTGCTGGGGCAATCAGTTCTGGTTTTTGTAAGCCTGAATGTCACCTTTATGCCCAGTGTTATGCAGGGAGAGTGTGGTGAATTTTGGCGTACGTTTCAAATTCAGAAGTCTTTGGAAGAATGGCTGGACGTCAGGCTTCCGTGGCAGGGAATCCCATATTGTTAAGAATATTGCAGCAGTGAAGACAAGGACATCTGCCATTATGGTAAGATTTTACACAACTGTATTTTCTCTCTACCTCTTTATGGGATGTCTATTTTAAAGTACTGACATTTGTGGTAGTGTTTTTGTTATGCTCTTTTCCCAGTCAGTAAACGTGGTGTCAGTACAGCTGTTGGTGATTTATCTAAGCGTAGGATCACCTTAGAGATGTATGCATTTTAATCAGTAAACATTTTACTACAAATAATGTTAAGATTTGTATCTGAACTGTTCAGGCATTAGGAAAGAAGTGTGAAGTGCAGGGATTGAACCTGCTGCCCTTAGCCACTACCTGTCATGTTTCCCACCTGTACATATTGCCCTGAAGCACTATCTGTTTTTGCACCTGCTGGAAGTGCACATACCTCCAAGCTCTAGAGCCACAGAAAACCTTGTAATATGCTGAGATGAGGATATTGGAACACAGTACCCCAACAGTGTCTCTTTGTAGATAGTCCATAAATTCAGATAATTAATTTTGGATGGCTGACTGCATCACAACCAGGTTTGGTGAATGTGGCTTAGATACTTCACTCTACAGCTGAGTTTTTCCTGGTAATTATATCATGTTCAAAGATTGCTGTGTTGGGATTTAATTACTATGCACACCTATGTCAAAGCACTTAAAGTTTATTTCTGGGGGGGGGGGGGTGAGATCAGTAATGATACCAGCCTCATTTCTGCCTTAGTGACAGTGGCTATATTTAGGATCCTGATAGAGAAGACTAGTTCAAGATGGGGAAGAACTGATGATCTACAACTTGCTTGCCTTCTCCATGAGCATATTGGACTCTTTATCACTGGACTCATTTATATAGTAAAGGCCATGTATCTACCAGACACCATGCAGTATGTGTGTGTATGCATCAAAAAGAGGGTGGACACTGACATCATTGCATATGCATCAGAAGGAGGGTGGACACTGACATCATTGTATATGCATCAGAAGGAGGGTGGACACTGGCATCATTGTATATGCATCAGAAGGAGGGTGGACACTGACATCATTGTATATGCATCAGAAGGAGGGTGGACACTGACATCATTGTATATGCATCAGAAGGAGGGTGGACACTGACATCATTGTATATGCATCAGAAGGAGGGTGGACACTGACATCATTGTATATGCATCAGAAGGAGGGTGGACACTGACATCATTGCATATGCATCAGAAGGAGGGTGGACACTGACATCATTGTATATGCATCAGAAGGAGGGTGGACACTGACATCATTGCATAGCATATTGCTTCACTTGCTTAACATGTACACATTCCACTGTGATCCCAAACCAACCATACCCTTCCTAAACTCATAATTGTTGCAACTAAATATACCTAGTCAGTGGGGTCTTGAAAGTGATGGTGGGAAGTGGCATAGAAGTAGTTGATAGTATGAAAGCAATATTTCATGTGGGGGAATCCTTGAATGATAGCCTTGCAAAAATGTGCAGCACTGAGTTTTCACTAAAGTATTCATACTTTCTGATACCTGGTCTTTGTAACCCTTTGATTATTATAAGCAAAGCATTTTGACATCTGCTTTCTCAGAGTATCTGTATGCAGTTTAATCTATCTATCTATCTATCTATCTATCTATCTATCTATCTATCTGTGTGTATTTTTAAATAATGCTGACTTATTGTATTTCTTGCATTATATCTAGTAGCCCTCTAAGCTGGCTGTCATGCAATATTACGATATTATGATAATGAGTCTGAAGCATACTACCTATCTATATACAAATATACATCACACATACATATTTAACATCTTTACCACTTCTAAACAGGTAAAAAGTAGGATATATTAATTTCATTCATCTTTACTTATCCTATTTGATAGTTTGAAGTTAAAGTTAAACTGAGAGATGTCTTGTGAGGAATTTTACTGTTCGGTGTCTAGGCTGTGTAATGTGTATTGTCATTTTAAGTGTGCACCTAAGGCTTCATACATAAGGAATGTCATATGATTTGGCTTTTTTCTCATTTGTTGCCTGATTAGTTTATAACTGTTTATACATCCAAACTTCGCTCTTCATGTCACTATCTTGCCATTACATTTGAAGTATTGCACATGCAAACAGAACTCAGCATCGCTTTGTGATAAGTGGGATCATAACATTTACTGAATAATTTGAGTTTTAGGCAGCTATAGGATTCAGACAAAATTAAGATGCATTGTGAGGAATCTTTTTCTGTCTGCATAATGTCAGAAGAAACTAAAAAATGGGAAACATTATGGCTGGACCACTGGGAGAAAGTCATTATTCAAGTGAACATACCCTGTTGCTTAACAACTGTGAAAACAAGTAAGCAACTCATATTAACTGGGAAGTTCATAAAACGAGTAATTCTATGCAGAAAATGGCACCAAGTGGGCATAGTATTGAGAAATGTGCAGTATTTTTGAGAAGTGAGCCTAGAGTCCAGATAAAACTACAGCCCACAAAACAAATTTAGAGTAATGCATTGTGCAGATGGAAAAAAATCTATCAGTCCTTTGATTATAGTTAAAATTAGAGATTCTACATAGCTCAGGAGTTTAGCCACCATCTTTTGTATCAAGCTGAGTCATTCATCATGTCTTTCATTTAACCACTATCTTTTCAGTCATCATTGGTACTTCAGGGTAGTTATCAGAAAACTGAAAACAATGGTTGCAAAACTTCAATGTTTATAGGTTCATAGGTTCATAGGTGTGTACTAGGCTAATGGCCCTGGAGCCTTTACAAGCCTAACCATAGGATTACCCTGGAATAGTGCCACCCGACCTTAGTTCCCAGTGCCTCTGTCGAGTAGAGCCACTGGTGTTATTCCCAGGGTGAATTTTCTGTTTCCCATCCACTCATCAACATTTCTCTTGAAGAGGGTCAGCGAGCTGCTCTGCTTGACATGTATGGGAACTCTGTTCCATAGTATGGGCAGTCTCTGGGTTATGAACCTGTCCCTCCAGCATGTTTTGTTAATTGTGGTAATGATTGAGGTCTCTGGAACGTGTGGTGCGGAGGGATTGGGATTTCTTTAGATGCAGCATTTCTAACAGAGCTGGATCAGACATGGCTTTGTAAGTCAAGCTGAGATCGCCTCTAAGTAGGCGATATGAGACAGAGAATAGTTGGAGTTTTTTGTGTCTATCCATATAGGACAAGTGTTTAAGGCCTAGAATCCTCTTTGTGAGGTACTTTTGTGGCCTCTCCAGTTGTTGCAGGTATCTAGTGAGGTACATGCGAAATGGGGCATTATACTCGATGTTTGGCCTAATGAGGGAAGAGTAGATGGAGACAATGACCTCTTTCTTCCTGGATGCAAAACCCTTAGTAATGAGATGTGCCAAATAGAAGGACTTTCTGACCACAGTGGCAATATGATGATCAAAAGAGAGGTTGCTGTCAACCTGTGTTCCCAGATCTCTTATAATGTCTTCTTTGTTCAGTGGACTACCATCAATGTGGTATTTCATGGGAACTGGGTTTTTCCCAAAGGGGATGATGACAC
Source organism: Protopterus annectens (assembly GCF_019279795.1). NCBI lineage: Eukaryota > Metazoa > Chordata > Ceratodontiformes > Protopteridae > Protopterus > Protopterus annectens. The sequence goes on from NC_056729.1 coordinate 504,593,317, forward strand.
ATTTTTTGGCATTGAGCTTAAGGCCATGGTTTTGACACCAGTCGTTGGTCACAGTGAGACCATTCTGTAGGATGTCAACATCACTTGGAGAGTTAATAATAGCTCCCAACTTGCAATCGTCTGCGAACTTTGTCATCCAGAGTCCCTTCATGTTGGCCTGGACTTCAGAGAAGTAGATACCAAACAGGAGAGGACCCAGGACTGAACCCTGTGGGACTCCACTTGTGACTAATCGGCAGTCTGACTTGGAGTCAACTACTTTCACACTGTGGGTTCTATCTGTGAAACAGTTTGCAACCCACTTAGTGATATAGGGGCTGATGCCAAGCTTAATGAGTTTTTCTATGATTCCTGAGTGCAGAATTGTATCAAAAGCCTTGGCCAGATCAAGGTAAGCTGTATGAACTACCTTGCCTTTATCCACAACTCTGGTGACTGACTCAAAGAAGTCAACCAAGTTGAGCAGGCATGATCTACTCTTCACAAAACCAAACTGTGTGGGATCCAGAGTTTGGAGATTCCCTATACCCTTGTTTATTAGGTCCATGATGATGCATTCCATAGCTTTGCATGTCAGACTCATCAGGCTAATGGCGCAATAGTTCCCAGGATCTGTAGTTGCTCCTCCTTTGTGGAGAGAGATAACTGCAGCAATGCACCATTCGGCAGGGACAAAGCCTGAGGTGAGGCTGTGATTGAACAGAGCACAAAGGTGAGGTGCCAGTTCACTCTGTGGTTCATGTAGAACACAACCAGGGATATTGTCACCATAGCTGGGAAATGCAGTGAGATGCAAACTGTAACTTCTATTTACCTGACTGGAGATGATGCTTTTAAGGTATTTAATGTGTTTAATCTTACTTTAGAAAAACAGTTTAATCTGGCAGCTATCAAACACAAGTTTAAGCAGTACTATGAGCCTAAAATAACTTGACTTATTTTCATCATGTTTTTAACTCAAAATCAGGGTTCACAATAGCCTGTTGCTTCACATGTGACTAAATTGAGGCACACAGACAAAGAGTGTGATTAACTGCTGAGAAATTGTCTGTGGCATTAAAGATGATGAAGCAAGAATTAAGCTACTGCTAAAGTCTGAATAAATTTGGACAAAGCTGTGAATGTGTATAGAGCAGCAGAATTCACTAGCATATGAATGAAAGAGCTCACCGAGGATCTAGATAAGTGTAAAATTAAAATGAGCCTAAAATCTGCTAGTATTAGACTAATTCTGGCCTGACAAAGTTCAATGCACAAAATGGTTCAGACAGTATGGCAGCTAAGAAATTCACTACAATCCTTGAGTAGATGTATACTAACAGAAATGAAAAGCATTAATCTCAGCAGTCACCAATCTGTTCAAGGTGTGGCTACCACCATGAGAAAAAGCTGTATCCAGCAGTTACTAGAGAATGCAGAAAATGTGGCTTGTATAGCTACTTTTATCAAGTGTTCAGGTTTAGAGAGAAGGAAAAAAGGGGCAAACAAACATTTTGCAAATGATTAATGCAAATAAAAAGATTATTGCATGGCCACTCTATCTGACCCATATACAAGTATAATGGTGAAGATGTATTTGTTAATTCAACTGTTATGTGTAAAGACAATGTGCAGTATTTCTTCACTGGACATAGAAACATATCAGTGCTTCATATGTAAACAAATGCTGGACTGAAACAATTAGGAAGAGTTTGTTATGAAAACAAGATACTGAAACAGAATGGAATATCATAAGTGAAAACGTATTTAGACAATTGAGGACAGAAGATGACACCAGAGTCTAAAGCTTCATTACCAAGTTATTCTGGTTCAAACTGAAATGTTTGGGTCAGAAAGACTTGTGCTGTGTGTATAAATCATTGAATAGAATTTACTGTTTCAGGTTGTACCAATACAAGAACTAAATATTTTGGGCAGATTAGCTTTTGAGCAAATGCCCACTGGACATGATAAAGCGAATTCGCAATGTTCATATGCAAGTTCAGATGACTAGAGGTCACACTGCAGCTAGTCAAGATAATTTACAGACTTGCAGTAATAGCTGGCTTTAGGCATAGGCCAACTACATGGCTGTCTCTCTAGCAGGGGTGCTTTTCCAGTAATCAGGATGGTGTAGATAGACCAGGATGGAGGCACCAGGTGGTGTGGGGGGGGCACTGTGGAGCTCTTTTGCCTCAGGTACCAGTTGACCAAAGGCCGTCTCTGCTTGCAGTGACCATAATTTGCATGTCTGAGAAGTTAATAGTTGACAGACTCACACAGAATAGGATTTCCATGATCATGAAGCAGGCAATTTGCACAATTATAAAGGCATTTATGCACAAATTTGTTAGGCAGATGCTGCAGTTTCCCATATTATCACATTTTCCCTAAAAGCAGAGTGCAGTGATGCAAGATTACATAGTACAAGCAACAATATTCCCTAATGTTTTATTTGATATTTTTGGACAATATGCTAATCTGTTTACTGGACCTGACCTGTAATATTGAGCAAGGCATGGAGCTGTAAGTGCTAAAAATCAAGTGCTGTCAGAATGGCCAAATGAAAATAAAAAAAAAAATGCTATCTAAATATACTATACTTTGCATGGTGAAATTCTTGTGTCTGAAAGACTGTTGTGAAATCCAACAGAGTGATTGTGGCAAACCACCTACATAACAAAATGTTGGAAAGAACCCACAAAGCATACTTGGGCACTGTCAAGTGTAAAGAAAGAGCACAATACAAAATGTTCTGGCTTTCAGTGTTCTGTCAAATAGACCTTAGGTTCAAAAAATATCAAAGTTGTAATATGCTTCACAAAGGCAGCCCTAAAGAAAATGTGGTACATCATTAAATACTTACTTTATCTGTTCTACTTCAGTCAGACAAAATACCAGGTGTACAGTCATCTTGGTAGAAATCTAAACAAAGTCAGATATGAAGACCAGCTAAAACACTGAGTACCTTGAATCCTAGAGAGCGAGTAATACTACAGAATCTTATGTGGTAAGGATTTGGAACATCAGATAGCTGTGCCGATAAAGCAACGTCAATAATCCTACATTACTGAGGCTTGAGATGGTCTGAAGCTAAGGCATAATCACTGATATCTGTGAGGGAATAGACTGTTCTCACCCCAGTAATGCCAAAGGAAAAAGAGATTAGCAATGATTCTGGTAAATCTACCTCACATCCAGGGCCCCTGTGCACTTTCAAAATTTGAGCCACAGGATGAACAAGTACATAAACACAGTCAGAGATGCAAGGAGAGTAGCAGGCTTCCTCCACTTCTTTGTAACAAAAACAGGCCAACTAACTAAAATCCAGCATTCACAAGCAGTAAACAGCAGTCTGAAACCTCTAGTCACTACTAAGTTTTAAAATAATGAAAATAAAAAATCTGAACATAGTTAGTCATGGAAAGGACTCAGCTTTATTCATGTATTATAAGCACTTTTGTCCACTAACTAGACTTTATCAGATAATTTTTTTTTTCAAAAATAGCTTTATCTGTGGAAAGTATATATTTACATAAACAGCAAAGTCACAAATTAAGATTGAAAAACATCCATGAAACATGAGTTGAGTATGGGGTGACCCATGATAGTCTAACCACTTATTTATGCTGTTCTCTGGTTCAGAGGTTGTTTATCTGAGAATTTCATTCTTTGACTTATTTTTAAGATTCTGGTTTTGTATTCTAAGGACAGTAACTACTTGTATTACTGCCTTTGGGGTTGTGATTTATGTTTTTGAGCACAGGGATGTTTATGTTATATATATTCACATTCTCTGGAAAAGGTTCTCAATCCATGTGAAGCAGAGTTCCGCCCTATCCCTATTTAAATGCACCTTTGACCAGTGGATGGGTAATTAGATCTTCACCCCTGTTCTGACTAGTATGTCTCTGATGGACAGAGGCAGTCAGCAAATCACCACTTATATAAATCAAATTTGTGGGTCACATTGGGGTTGCACAGCTAGGTGTATTAGGGCCTTAGTGGTCTTTAGCCTACTATGTACTTTTGAACATATATATATATATATATATATATTTTTTTTTTTTTTCCCTATTTTTTGAGGGGGTTCAGGTGTATGCTTTAGCTCTGTGTTCATAAGGCTTGGTCCCTTTTCTTGCTGTTAACACAGACACCTACTATGCTGGATATAGTAATTAGCTGTGCAAGTCTGCCCCAGTCACAAAGTTTAATTTTCCACCAAGGTTTTTGAGATAGCTATATCTGTAGGATGATACCAAAGGCTCATTTTAATGTTATACTTTAATTAGCTTTGAATATTCTCTGTTGTTACCCCATTCTGAGTGACCCCATACTCAACGCATGTTTCATGGATGTTTTTCAGTCTTGATTTATGACTTTGCTGTTTGTATAAGTATATATTTTCCAGGGATAAAACTGTCTTTGAAAAGATGATCTGATGAAGTCCTTTTAGTTGACAAAAGTGCTTATCATGCATGAATAAAGCTGAGTTCTTTTGATGACTAGGTCTGGTCAAATTCTTTCTTTTTATTATTTTAAAACTTGCTAGTGACGTTTGAAGTTTTGGACTGTTTGTGAATGCTGGATTTTAGTTAATTGGCCTGTTTTTGTAACAAACAAAAAAAGTGAAGACAGCGTGCTAATTTTATGCTGGGGTCGCGTCAGTTAAACCACAGATGTCTGACAGAAATGTAGTTTCTCTGTGTGGAAGATTTTCAGTCCATATATTTCTAGTTAATCACTGTATTCAAAGTAATCCAAGCAAGGGAGGCAGTCTTTTTCCAGTCGAAAATCCTTTATTAAGTACACAGACAAGCGATCCAAGTAAAACAAAAATAGAAATACAAAACAAATTGGTTCGCTTGTCTGTGTACTTAATAAAGGATTTTCAACTGGAAAAAGACTGCCTGCCTTGCTTGGATTACTTTCGAATACTTAGTAATACTGTAGAATTATATATTTTCTATTATTACTTTTTGACTTGACGAGTTTACGTTCGCTACTTCTACTACTATTGTCTGATCTGATTAATATACAGTGATTAACTAGAAATATATGGACTGAAAATCTTCCACACAGAGAAGTTTCTTACACTGTTTTGTTTTTAGATCCACTACACTTTAGTGGGTTGTTTTGAGACTTCGGGGATACCACGGAGATTACTTGTTTTTTACAGAAATGTAGTTTGAGACATTATTAGCCATGAAGTGTCACAATTACAAGAGAAAGAGACTATTCCAGAGATGAACAATTACTTTGACTGTGACCGTGTAATGTTTCACCAGATTTCTCGGAGGTGGCTTGATTACCTGATTATGACTTGTACTGGACTTGCCAGCAATGCCACTGAGAAGGACACACTCCTATCTGTATGATGATGTATTCCTTATACGCCTGCCATTAACATGTCTTGTTAGCACAGCTGACACAACTTTGGTATCACCACTGGCACACCTGTGTCCTGACCAAACATCTCCAACTCATACCTGCACCCTATCTGCCACAGAAAGATGAGCAGGCTAAACTTTATCATTTCCTTCTGCTCCTCACATACGTTTGTACAGGTGTAAGAAGTGCTAGGCTGTAGTTTGATTTTTATCCTTCTATACGAGCGAAGCTTATACTTTGTCATAATAGCAAAGAGTGATCCTGTGTCTGTATGTATTTACTCATTTTGTATATGTATATCATGTCATCCTTAGAAAGGTATTTGTTGACTGTAAAATTGATAACGTTTTTAGCATAAGGGGATAAATGTAATGTAGAGTGCTTTAAGAGTGCACATAAGACTAAGCAGGCATGCAGGATGTCACACTGTTTTGCTCAGCTTCTCATTTGCTACCCTGTTAATAAAAGATGTGAACGCATCCAGGCTGACCCCCTGTTGTCTGTATCTTGCTATCAAGTCTGAAATGCTAGACACAGAACTAGAACCCAATATTGCAGACAGCTGTTACAGTTACTCTTCTGAACAGTTTGTAACTGGGAATGTCTGCATTAGAACTGCTCATGGCATCCTTTATTAAAAAGGTATATGAATCAATGGCATGTAAAAGGCACTGAGGTTTTATTGTTAGCTGTCTGTGGTTTATGGTATTGAGGTCAGAAGCTGTCTTAGACCATGTGGCATTATCTTATCATAAATCCTAGGCCTGTAACATCTGTTTGCAGTTCTTGGAAGGGCGAGGTACCTTTGGGAGGGACCAGTCATTTGACTGATATGTTAGCTGCATAAATGATTTCTATACTTCAGCAGTATAACCAATAACTTGTTTCTGTGTCTGTTGTTTGGCTGCAGCTGCATACAACAAACCATTTGACCATCTAAAACGTTTTTATCTGTCTAGTTTTGCCTCTGTGTTTAAATTTTACATCATACATGAAAGAAGAGGTTGTGCAGTTTATTCAAAACTAAAATAGTAATTGTCAGTTTTGTTTCAGCAGTTTTTTTTGTGCAGCTGCCTCATATCCATAAGTCACCTGTTTCCATTATTTTCAAAAATCTTTCATTTATTTACCTTTCTATACTTTGGGGCTGTGCTCAAACCAGTTTGTGCCAAATTCAGTTGAAAGAAAATAACCTCTATGATGTGAGTTTTTAACTTGTACTGAATGCCCATAGCATTAACATGGCACTACATTTCACATTAGGTACAGGCAATGGCACTTTATCCAGTTGTCCTTTATTTCCCAGGACCCCACTAACCTAAGTCTGCAAAGCATTTGAAACCTACAAAGCAATGTAACATAATACAATAATAATACTATGATCAGGAGCTCCACTAGCCTATCCTGGTAATATATTTTCTTTGTCCGTAAGTGTCTAATTCTATCTTGACGCTAGAAAGTTCCTTATTGGCTCTATTGTAAAAAGTTGTTCCTAAGGTGCTCCAAAGGCCAAATATTTTCTAATTTTATCTTTCATATCTTGAATGTTCCTTTTAATTTGCTTTGGCTTCTTACAACAACAAAGCATGTCAGCTGAATACTGTTTCATATCATATGATGTTCTAGGTGGCTGCCCTGTAATTTGTCAACTGCTCTTTGTTGATACTTGAATTATCTTAACTCCATAATCATTTGTTTACACTGCCAACACCAAGATGCTTAATTGTTCTTTGTCACATGTAATAGGTTCTCTGAAGTCATATGACTGAGAGAAAAGGAGAGACAGAGAGTTATTTTAGTTTTCTTTCCTGATTTATTTTATTGTTAATCTTCATTTTTCTCCAAGTCTGTTAAACTTAGGAGGTAAGTATATTTACAGATTAAGGATCTGGGGCAGGGGGCTCCTGGCAATGTTTTCTGATTTTGTGTTGTGAATTTGTATACTCAGAGTTTAGATGTTCTGTTGTAATGCATTGGAGTACGACTTTAGTGTTTGTAGATCATTCATTATGGATCTCTTTGAATAGGACAGAGGATTAAGGCTATGAGCTATTTATAAGCTGCTTCTTGTAGCCCACGGTTTGATTCCCTCAGCTTCTACTTGCCTACTGAGTGTGAGTCTGAGCAAGTCACTTTAGCAGACAATGCTCTGGAGCAGTTGGGAAATTGAACTAGTCTCCTTACTGGTCTACTGTAATGCATGACTAATAATTACCTATAGATTCATAGGTAGCTTCATAGGTAGGTACTAGGCTATTGGCCCAAGGGCCTAAGTAAGCAAGCCTAACCAACAAGGTTCCCTGGCTTACACCACCCAAGAAAGTTAATTTCCTGTGCCCCTGTCGAGCAGAGTCACAGAAGTGATCCCTGGGATGTATTTCCTATTTCCCATCCCCTCATCAAGATTTTTCTTGGAGTGCTAATGAGGAACTTTGCTTGACATGGATGGGTAGCTTGTTCCAGAGTATAGGAAGTCTCTGGGACAGGATTCTATCCATCCAGCATGTTCTGTTTATTGTGGTGACAAGGTTTAGGTCCCTAGAGCATGTAGCTCAGAGAGATTGGGATTTCTTTACGTGTAGCATGTCCAACAGCTCTGGGTTTAACATAGCTTTATATGTTAGGCAGAGATCTCCTCGGAGTAGGCAATATGCTACAGAGTAAAGCTGGAGTTTTTTGAGATGGTCAGTGTAGGGCATCTGTTTGAGGCCAGTAATCCTCTTTGTAAGGTACTTCTGTGGCCTTTCCAGCTGCTGCAGATGTCTTGTGAGGTACATTCCAAAAGGGGAGTTGTACCCTATAATGGGTCTAATGAGTGTCGACTAGAGGGGAGCAATGACCTCTTTTTTCCTGGATGAGAACCCTTTTGTGATGAGGTGTGCCACATAGAAGGATTTCCTGTCTACTGTGGCAATGTGATTATCAAAGGAGAGACTACTGTCCACCTGGGTCCCAAGGTCTCTTATCACACATTCAGTGTTAAGTAGACTGCTGTTTATGTGGTAGTTCATGGATACAGAGTTTTTACCAAAGGGGATGAGAATGCATGTTTTGGCATTGAGCTTGAGGCCATGCCTCTGACACCAAGTATCTGTCTCAGTGAGGCCCTTCTGTAGGATGTCCACATCATTTGGGGACTCGACTATAGCTCCTAGTTTGCAGTCATCTGCAAACTTCGTTAGCCAGAGACCTTCTGTGTTAGCCTGTACTTCAGAGAAGTAGATACCAAATAGGAGTGGTCCCAGGACTGAACCCTGTGGTACTCCACTTGTCACTGGTTTGAAGTCAGATTTGGAGTCTGCAACTTTTACAGTGTGGGTTCTGTCAGTGAGCCAGTTGGCAACCCACCTTGTGAGGTAGGGATTTATACCTAGTTTAGTGAGTTTAGCTATAATTCCAGAATGGGGGATGGTGTTGCAAGCCTTGGCGAGGTCAAGATAGGCTGTGTGAACCACCTCACCCTCATCTACGGCTTTGGTGACTGCCTCAAAGAAGTCAATAAAGTTCAGACGGCATGATCTGCCATTCCCAAACCCAAACTGGGTGGGGTCCAGAGTTTGGAGGTTACCAATGTCTTTGTTTACGAGTTCCATGATGATACATTCCATGGCCTTGCAGACCAGGCTCGTTAGGCTAATAGGGCAATAGTTCCCAGGATCAGTGGTGGCTCCCCCTTTGTGGAGTGGGATAACTGTTGCTGTGCGCCATTCAGTGGGCACAAAGCCTGATGTGAGACTATGACTGAACATGGTGCTTAGGTGGGGGGGGCCAGTTCATTCTGAAGTTCATGTAAAACACAGTCTGGGATGTTGTCCGGTCCCATGGATGCTGTGTTTTTGGTTTTAGAGAGTGCAGCTTTTACCTGCATAGATGGGATTACAGGGACTCTGCATTCTTCTTGTATAGATATGGGCCCTTTAGGGGGTGAGAGGGGGGTAAAGTTAACACTGAACCTATCTGCCAGGATGTTGGCAATATCAGTTGGTTCTGTAATTTTCATGCCGTTGTGCTGTAACTCAGAGCAGATCTGGGTGTTGCCATTGATATTCTTGACATAGCTATAGAATGCTTTGTGATTGCCCTTAGAATCAGTGGCGATGTTGTTGTCATAGCTAGCTTTGGAGGATCTTATAAGAGATCTCAACTTCTTACTGAAGCTGACCAGGGAGCTCCTCCACTCATGGGATTTTACTCTCTTTTGCAACAGTTTCTTCCTTCTGTTGTAGAGTTTGTTTATGGCAGGGGCCACCAGATTGGCTTCCTTTTTTTGGAGGATAGAATCTTGTTTCTGTTTGGGATAGTATGATCCATGCGCTTGTGTAAGTGCTTATAGAGTGCATTTGTGTAGGATTCAGTAGTCATAACTGTATTGTCCATCTGCATGGGTGTCATGAAGTTCATCACTTCTGTCTTATGAAGCATGAAGTTGGCTTTGGAGAACATTTTTTACCGTGGTTTCCTTAATGGTGGGTGGGGGCGAGATGTGGATATCAAGGGTGATAAGCTTATGGTCGGATGCGACCAACGAGGAGTTAACTTCATGTGTGGAACACTGGTCACTCATATTGGCAATGACTAGGTCTAGAATATTGTTGCCCCTGGTGGGGGTGTGGATAAGTTGATCCAGGGCATTGGAATTTATGAATTCCAAAAAGCGTTGAGCGAAGGAGTTGGTGGGGTAGTTGAAATCGCCCATTATTAGGGTGTTTAGTTGAACCCTAATATTTTCAAGTATATCAAGAAAAGAGGAGTGAGCATCCTGGGACATGGTGGGGGATCTGTAGCAAGCTACAATTTGGATTACAGTTTTGTCCAGAGTTAGTTGCACTTGGATAACCTCGGCTGCATTATGCTGTGCAAGTAGCCTAGGGGTGTGGATATCCTTAATGAATATGGATACACCTCTGCCTTTGCTGTTCTGGTCCAGCTTAGATAGCCAGAAAGTGTGGTATGAGTTATAGCCTGGTAATGCAGGGGTGCTCTCTAGAGCCTTGATCCAGGTCTCAGTCACTGCACAGATATTGATGTTCTCCATTTTAAGGAGTGCCTCGAGTGAGTGCATTTTGAGATTTAGACTTATAGCATTGAGTAGCATTACCCTCAGTTTTTGCTTGCCTGTTCCTGTTATGGTGGTGAATTTGTCATTTGAACCTTGCCTAAAAAAGGCACTATAGGGGCGGCAAGAGCCTTAGCCAGTATCCAGAATCCCAGGGGCGACAGGTGCAGGCCATCTCTGGCAAAGCATCGTGGTCTGTCGACCATGTCATCCCAGGCAGACAGATACTGGATCCCTTTAGAATGACTTGAATGTCTAATTTGAGTAATGTAACTAAAGTGTTGCTCTATTACTTTAGGGTTGTCACATTTTCAGATGCTAAAATGGGGGATTTCTTATTGAAACAGAAGATTTTGCAGGGCAGTGCATATGCTCAGCTAATGCAAGAGACATATTTTCAGTTTATTTTCCAAAATAATGACTCATGGTTGAAGATTTTTCATTTTTTCTATTGTTTTATTATTATATCAAGATGCTTAAAACATCATTTCTTAATTTTCTGCATTATTTAAAGGAAAATTAAAAGCATTTTTTTTCCAGTAAAATAACATGACTTTTGCCCTTGTTCATTTTTTTCATAGGATGTACTTACTTTATTTTTGTTTGTGTTACAACATATATTATTTCATTATGGTCAAGATTGTTAGCAAATTCTAGTATATAATATAATGCTGTTGTTTTCCTGGTGTAATAGGATATTTAGTTGCGTAAACATAAAATATGTATAAATTCATATAACCATCCTCTACAACTGATTACAGTAACTGTTTTGCAAATGCATATGTAAGTCTACATGCAGTGTGTTTCTCTCCAGGTTTCTTCTGCTAAGGCTATGCCCAGTAGAACTTAACCTTGTCAGCAAAACGTTAATTAATACATATATACATATAGGTGTATAAAGTATATCGGAGTCTCAATGCATCAGAATTATAATGCGATCACTGATTAAGTGTTCCTCTGTAGGAATTACCTTTTCCTTCTCTTTTCGCAGCATTCATTCATGGCACAATTGAGTGTAAAGTGTTAATGAACTGTTACATGCATGCTGATGTTCAGTGGGAAAACATGTGTCTTCACGTTGTTGTTCTTAATTTAGCTATGTCATTCATCCGAAGACTTTTCACAGATTAAAGTCTGAGGCTTAGAGCTGTGCTTGGAAACTCCCTGTATGACTTCTCTGAGTCTCCTTGCTGGCTGTCTGGATAGGGCCAGATGTTGTAGTGTCATGACATGATAAAGATTCAAGAGTCAGTTTGGAGTCCTGAGTAATGCTGAATATAGAGACAACAGAAAAATGCAGGTGTCATTTGTAAAATATATTTTTTATGCCCAAGGATTGCGATTAAGAGTAATTCAAAATGTTGCAAATTTGTGAGTCATGTCTTGTTCATAATATTTATATTCCATTTCTGCATTACTGTTCTGCGTTAGTTGCTGTACGTATCATTCCCTGTGTTAGGTAATTTGGGGAATATTCTTTGAATATGAAAATGCTGTGTGTGATCACATAATGACTGAATGGGAATTTTACAGAAGCTTGTGTACCAACGTGGAATTAACTCAGACCTGTGAAGAGGAACAGTTGAAAGCTGTTTTGGTTTATTTATGCATGTTTTTTGCAAAACAGTGAGGCAGTAAATATGGATGAAAAAATTCACAACCTCCTCTGTTTATCAGTAGAATGAATTCATGAGTTTGTAAGAAGAAGCAGTTGGAAAACCAAGGCAAATAAAGTTTGAAATATGTGAGAACCCACAAATTTTTTTTCAGAAACTGATTCATTTCTTGCTACTGTTCAAAGACCATATCTTACCAAAAGTATATCAGTTTTAGATACTACAGCATTAAAATCGATGTAATTTCCTTTGAGCATGAGCATGCAGAGGCCTTATTATATATATATATATATATATATATATATATATATATATATATATATGTATATATGGGTCCATATGACTTCATCGACAGTTCATCCGATTGACACTCATTTGGTCGACAGTTCATTTGGTCGACAGGCAGATTTGCCCCCTTCCCCAATGTTGTGCAACCCTGGAGTTGATATATATAGTTGGGGGTGGGGGGTGGGGGGCACAGCCCCCACCTAAAATGCCTGTTGACCAAATGAACTGTCGACCAAATGAACTGTCAATCAAATGAACTGTCGATGAAGTCATATATATATATATATATATATATATATATATATATATATATATATACATATATATATATATATATATATATATATATATATATATATATATATATAGAGAGAGAGAGAGAGAGCAGGAGAGGTCAATTCTGTAAACTTTGCTAATTTTCTGTCTGTTTATGCATCTACTCAAATGCTTCATGTTAAATTACATGTCTTATTGTTGACATGAATTGTAGTGCTTTGTTTTTGGCCTACGTTATATTTACTGTGCGCTATAACATTTTATCAGCACAATGGCAGCTTGTCAGCTCCAATCTGAAAACTGCTGCTTGAGGCAAAGTGGCTAGAGGATGCGAATAAGTCAGAATATGAAGTATCCCGTTAGCAGATGAACTAGCAGTGTCCCATCTAAGCCTTTTATCTAAAGGCACCCATCCAAAACACTGATGTGAATCTGAACAAAATCATTTTCTCTACAGTTTTTATTTTATTTTATGTGAATTCTTCCAGTCACTGAAGACAAAATAAAGATATATATATATATATATATATATATATATATATATATATATATGTGTGTGTGTGTGTGTGTGTGTGTGTGTGTGTGTGTATATATATATATATATATATATATATATATATATATACATATATATATATATATATATATATATATATATATATATATATATATATGATACAGCTATCCTAAACCACTGCTTTAGACATGTAGAGTATATCTAATGGGGTGGGAAGGGTAGTTAACAGGGAGAATGTTTCAATATGGGCAGCAACAGTGACCATCACCTAGAACCAGTATTTGATTCACACTGCCATGAGGGCTAGCCACCATGGTCAGTCTTCCACGACACACACACACACACACACACACACACACACACACACACACACACACACACACACACACACACACACACACACGCACGCACCTACAGCCAATTTAAAGTCCCAGGTTCACCTACATCCTGTTTTTGGAACGTGAAAGGAAACCAGATCACCTAGAGAAAACACATACTAACACAAGCAGGATATGTAAACTCCACACATATGACTCCACAGCCAAGAGTCAAACCAAAGCAAAAATATTACGTGCTGCATTACTGTGCTGCTGTGCTACTGTGTGCAAATGTTTAAGCAGACCTAATCAACAGCTCCTTCTTGTTGACTCCTCTATGCCAAACGAGAAGCATAACTTGTACACATCTGTAACTGCTGTATAGTGCAGTAATGATAATGTGGTGGGCTCTAAAATCCTTTACCATTCACACATGCTTTATGTGGTGTCCCAAGGGCCTGTTGGAGGCTAGTGTTAGGTAATTTTATGTTTCTTTGCAACTGAACTCCTGCTGCTTCGTCTGGCTTCAGCTCACTTATGTAGCACTGCTTGGTACTTATATACAAGCTTAAACTGTGACTCTGATCATCCTGGATAGGGGTGGGGTTGAATGAGTTTGAAAAGGATCGTGTGAAAAGAATTTGGTATAGCAAGCCAGTACAGTCCAAAATTTAGTTTTGAACATCATCTTTGGGGAAGGCCACTGTAGCAGTAGATTATAACAACCAGGTCTTCTACTGCTTATGTGTTCTTGCATGCTAGTCAACATTTTAATGAGCTGTGGATAGATCCTATGAAGGTATATACTGGTCTCATGCCAGTATTCTTTGGAATTGTTGTTAGTGTTGAGAAGCACTCAGATATAACCAGAGTTACTAGTGGCCTACTTTTATTCATTTCATCTCTGTCAGAGTGTCACATTCTGCATCAGCATCAGAGTAATTTCACCTTGTTAGTGTCTCATGCTCACTGACTATTTTTTGTCAAAACTTTAATTGAATGTTAACAAAATGCTTTATTGTAATTGTGCAAGGTATTGTCAGTTTTCATATCATAAGTAATAATGCTTTGAAACTTCTTTTTTGTCTTTTAACTACTAATTTTAGAAAATGAATACCAGAGAGAGTCATATAAGAGACAAGAGAGAGAGAAATAAAGTAATTAAACACAGCAAGGGTGAACCATCAAAGGACCCAGCAAACGAGGTGGTTCTATTATTCAGACAAACTCCACAAAACAGGGAAATGCAGTATTTAGCTAAACTTTTCAAAGTTCTTCTCTACAACCTTGGTGCTTCTAGAAGAAAAAAAAAACACATAGAAGCACATTTGCTGGCACCAAAGATTGTATGTCCTGAGATCATACTGTGTCTAGGAAATTCAATGATGGATGAGATATGCACTTATTAGTGTTAAATCAGTCTAGTCCCTCAGTAGCTACATCTAATTTGTTTGTCTTTATGCAGTTTTCCTTTGATTCTAAAACTTTTACTTGAGATCATTTTACTATAGTTCAGGAAACTGCATTAAAACAACAAGGACCTAAATCAATACCTTTGATGGACTGATGTCAGTCTTGATAGAACATAGAGATGCAAACTTTTGAAGGTAACATGAAAATAAAGAGAACTCCTTTTGTGATTCTTATAGTGAATGACATATTTTTATGATGTAGATTCGTTGTCTCACTTCTCAGGATTCTAATAAGATGAATTTGTTCGCATACAACATTTTCATTCTTGGTATCTTAGATTTTAAGGATCAATTTTAAACTGTCTAGTTAGAAATCCCTCTTCATCTGAAAAGCGATACACAGAGATGATGGAGCTCCCAGATTCAAAGTGCACAGTATGACCACACTGTGTTGCACATTTCAGAATATTTTAAAAGAAAGTTACTAGTGTCCTAATGCACAGATCCTCACCCCTAAGAAACATGGTAAAATGTATGTCACCAGCAGATATACAATATTTATTCAATTTACATAATGCAGGTCCTACCACTGTTTCATTATCTATGAATGGTCACAGTGTGAAATCTATCCTTCTTGCATTTTTACTCTTTAATAAGGGATCTAAACTACTAGATACATATGGGGAAATTATATGCATTTAGCACCTTAGCTATCAGAGTACTTAATTATTTAGCTCACTTGGTTTCATATCAAAGTTATGTCTTAGAACAAATGCAAGAAAATGTGCATTTTATTATAAATAGTATTGCTACAGAAACAAAACATGGTATTTACACAGCAAAATGTGTACATGATGCTGTGGGTATTTCATTAAGGGCTGCCATACCAGGAGAAGTGTTAATCAGACAACAATGGCTCAAAACAAAGTTTTTCAATAAGGACTTCAGAAGCTCTGTGTGCCAGTGACACAAAACTATTTTTGGTCAACCAGCTGATGATATTATTGTTTTTAAAATAACTGCATTGGTATTGACATTTCAAATGAACCATGAATCGATAATGAAAACAAAATTAAGATTTCAGCTTATTGATTATGACATTAATCAATGTTTAAATCAGATTAGAAAATTACAGAAGTTACTATTAAATAGTATATCATCTTATAATATGAAAATTTAAATAATATAAAGCTTATCTAAATCAAAATTTAAGTAAAATGATTCCAGTATGTACAAGGCATGGCATATTTTTCCAAAAGATTTAAAACTATTTAAAGTAGTTACACATGCATAAACAAAAATGAAAACATAGGTGCAACCCCCATTATTCAGTTATTTATATCACAGAGTCATATTGTTATAGTTCTCAAACAGAAAAAGATAATTTAAGCCAAAAACTGTAATTAGTGGAACCTTGTTTTGGCCTCATAGCAATGGTATTAATTTCTTTCTCAAATGCAGTAATGGTCATAATTAAAAGAATCAGAAAACAGGGATGCAGTAGATTTCTTCCAGTTTTTGATTATTATTTTCATCAACAGTTAAAAGACTCCAAAGGATGGGTAGTTGACCTTTTTAATACATGAGAGGAGTTAGAACATTAAATACGACTACATGCTTAGTTAATTCAAATTTATCTGGCCATGATGCCTATAGAAACGGTCAAATTTTGAAACAAAACTTTGTCACCATGCTAGTCAGGTTTGATCATTAAATTACATTTCCAGCATCAAATAATATGCTTGTAATAGACTTTTTCAAGTTCATAAGGAGCAAGGAATGTCCTGTATATAACTCTCCATATAAAAGCTTTGCAGAAATACAGATGCCATAGTCCTTCTAATGATACCTAAAACTGTGGTCATATCTACCACAGTAAAATCTGAATAACTAGTTTGGGTCAAGTAGTTCCAGTAAGAATATGGTATAACTGATTTATATGATAAAGCAATTTATTGCTGGATGTTACTTTGCTCATTAATACATGTATCTTTATTCCTATAATATGTTGCATCTTTGATATTATAAAGATTCTAATGCTGCAATGGGTTAACTAGCCCATCAATTGACTGGAGTATCTACAACTCCAATATAGGCTATGCCCAGAAAATTTTAGATCTAATAAACAAAAAAAATCAGTTGACCAGATTGCTATTAGCTCAAGAGAGAACAAAATATTCCTGACCTGGTACTTACAAATGTTGTGTCATGATATACAAATCCACTAGTAACTCCCTCCCTGATTAAGTCAGACCATAGGCTACTAACCTTTTCCTTAAAACTATCTAACCCCCCTGAAACAAATTTATCAGCAATCTAATACTTCAAGCACATAATTCTGCTTAAATTCTGCATTGAAGTCTCAAAATTCAGTTATAGGAACACCACCCAGATATTGCCTCAGCAGACAAATTTGTGGAGTTTTGTGCACACATAAGTAAATGTATAGAATTGGCAGTCCCATCTATATCCAAATTTAATGGAACATTTTGAGAGCAATTCACTCTAGTGGTCTACTGACATAAATAAAATCGACAAAAAAGGAAAAACCTTATTAGAGTATACAACAAATCAAAAGCCCCCCCCTCCAAGTCAAGGAAAATATTAGGAATTTGACTTAGAATAAAAAAAGATCTACTAAGGTAGCCCATGAACTCAGGTTGGCCTCTGAAGCCAATGACAATTGCAAGTCCTTCTTTAGTTACGTTATGTAGAGCTCAAACTAAATAGCAAAACCTACTTGCACTCAGTAAACAACGCTAATATATTAGCAAACAAATTTCATGTAAGTTTCACTCCTGAGATGACTATCTAAACCCTATGATTCATGTACATCTTGCATTTCCCATCATCACTAAAGAATATCTATAGAAAGTGTTGTTCAAGATGAAGAAACCTTCCTCCACAAGATTGATAACATACTGGGCTGTTTGTTAAATAGTACTAAACGTGCTCTGATGGAACCTGTCTATAAACCACTTAACCTGAGCCTGACTACAGGCTCAGCCCCAGCTGTATGGTGTACATCCCTGGGGATGCCACTCCATAAATGTGGCCCTACTACTGCTCCAGAAACTACAGGCACATCAGCCTCACAATTTTCATTTGTAAGGCCACTGAGCACATTATTACAGATCTGATTAAAATAGACATTAACCATCTCATCAGGCTTGATTTACAGCAATTTGGTTTTGTAAAAGGTAGATTCTGTCAAAAGAACTTGATAAATTCTTTGAAAAGCTAACACAGACTGTTGACAGTGGTTACCTTGTACACATTGCCTACCTTGTGTTGGCCAAGGCATTTTACGCCATCCTAGCCAGCATAATTAATAAACTAAATATGTTAAATGTGGTAAGATGGATAGCAAATTGGCTAAAAGACAGAACCTACGTGGTTCAGGTAACAGGGACTGCATCTAAGAACATGAAGGTTACCAGTGGTGCCCTACCAGGTTCAGTGCTCGGACTGCTTTTCTTTGGTATTTACATATAGACTGAAAAACAAAATCTATTGCTAATCAAGTTTGCAGATGGCTGTAAACTGGGAGTCATTATGAAATCCCTCTCTGACACAGAAGCCCTTCAGCAGGAACTCACACTTGTAAATGCCTGGTGTATTGAAACATGGGGTTAAACTAAATGCTAAGAAAATGTAACATTGTCATATTTGGCAAACAAAGCATCTCCCCATCATATATCATTGACAATACCTGACTTCAAATGAAAATGTAGTTAGAGATCAGGGAATCTAGGTTGATAATTCCCTTTCTTTTGATTATCAGTTAGCAATGGTTGTCAGACAATCCTGCTTGGCACAGATGATCACCAAAGGAATGTTGTTCAAATCTAAAGATGCTCCTGTCCCCTTGTATTCAGCACTGATTAGACAGCTTAGAAAATACAATGCCACCACTGGAATGTTCCTCACCAGACATATCGAATAATTGGAAAGATTCCAGAGGTTCCTAACAAACAGGATCACAGGCTTAAAATCCCTAAGCTACCAGAGAAGACTAGAAGCACTGCCCCACTTTTCTGTGATTTATAGGCCATTCAGAGAAGACCCATGCCTTGTGTTCTGAGCAACCAGGGACCCAGTAGTCCAGGATCTATGTATTTATCTCCACAAATGAATCAGTCCTATAAATGCCAGAACAAAGCTCTAAGCCTGCTTCAGCGGCTCAGTAAAGCAAGGTGAATGGGGGTGGGGGGGTTCATTACTTACCAGCTCCCTTACCTCTGGAGTAGTTTTGCTCTTGCAGATAAAATATTGTAATATACTATCTTCCTTCAAATGGTACATGGATATTTGGATCGATATTCATAGTCACCCCATGCTTGACTGTCTTAGCCTTCCTTGAGAGGGGAGGTATAATTTAAGGTATGGACTTTCAAGACATAATGGTCACAAGGTTCAGTAGCCTTGTACTTCCAATGATTCCCTAGAATACCTATGAAGTAGCCAATCAACAAAATCTATTCAAATTTTGTATGCTAAATTATATATTAGTAAAACAGCGGTCTCCTTTAAACAATCAAACCAGTAAATATATACATCAGTGCAATGACTCTGGTGCAAAAGAGGGGGTGGCTTCTCTAGGTACAAGTGGTAAAGGGGAGTAATTGGCAGTTATTGATAGGGAGCAAGGGTAGTACTGCATTGATTTAAAAAGCCATGGTTGATATTGTGGCTTTTAAATGAATACATTTAGTAGCTTAATGTGTTGGTAATAATTAGCAGGGAGCTTATGCTGCTGCAGTTACTAATGCACTAAAGTACTAAATGTATGCTGCTGCTGCAGTTATTAATGCACTAAGGTACTAAATGTATGCTGCTGTTGCAGTTACTAATGCACTAGGGTACTAAATGTATGCTGCTGCTGCTGCTGCAGTTACTAATGCACTAAGGTACTAAATGAATGGTGCTGCTGCAGTTGCTAATGCACTAAGGTACTAAACGAATACTGCTGCTGCAGTTACTAATTCACTAAGGTACTAAATGAATGGTGGTGCTGCAGTTACTAATGCACTAAGGTATTAAATGTATGCTGTTTCTGGAGTTACTAATGCACTAAGGTACTAAATGTATGGCACTGCTGCAGTTACTAATTCACTAAGGTACTAAATGAATGGTGCTGCTGCAGTTACTAATGCACTAAGGTAGTAAATGTATGTTGCTTCTGGAGTTACTAATGCACTAAGGTACTAAATGTATGGCACTGCTGCAGTTACTAATGAGCTAAGGTACTAAATGTATGTTGCTGCTGCTGCAGTTACTAATGCATTAAAGTACTAAATGTATGCTGCTGCTGCAGTTACTAATGCACTAGGGTACTAAATGTATGGTGCTGCTGCAGTTACAAATGAGTTAAGGTACTAAATGTATGCTTGCTGCTGCAGTTACTAATGCACTAAGGTACTAAATGTATGCTGCTGCTGCAGTTTCTAACGCACTAAGGTACTAAATGTATGTTGCTGCTGCAGTTACTAATGTGCTAAGGCACTAAATGTATGCTGCTGCTGTAGCTTCTAATGCACTAAGGTACTAAATATATGCTGCTGCTGCAGTTACTAATGCACTAAGGCACTAAATGTATGCTGCTGCAGTTACTAGTGCACTAAAGTACTAAATGTATGCTGCTGCTGCAGTTACTAATGGACTAAGACACTAAATGTATACTACTGCTGTAGTTACTAATGGACTAAGGTACTAAATATATGCTGCTGCTGCAGTTACTAATGCAGTAAGGTATTAAATGTATGCTGCTGCTGCTGCAGTTACTAATGCACTAAGGCACTAAATGTATGCTGCTGCTGCAGTTACTAATGCACCAAGGTACTAAATTTATGCTGCTGCTGCAGTTACTAATGCACTAAGGCACTAAATGTATGGTGCTGCTGTAGTTACTAATGTACTAAGGTACTAAATGTATGCTGCTGCTGCAGTTACTAATACACTAAGGTAGCACTAAGGTACTAA
Organism: Protopterus annectens; assembly: GCF_019279795.1. Classification (NCBI taxonomy): domain Eukaryota; kingdom Metazoa; phylum Chordata; order Ceratodontiformes; family Protopteridae; genus Protopterus; species Protopterus annectens. Next base: position 504,614,151 of record NC_056729.1, read on the forward strand.
ATGTATTCTGCTGCTGCAGTTACTAATACACTAAGGTACTAAATGTATGCTGCTGCTGCAGTTATTAATGCACTTAGGTACTAAATGTATGCTGCTGCTGCACTTACTTAGGCACTAAGACACTAAATGTATGCTGCTGCTGCAGTTACTTATGCACTAAGGTACTAAAGGTATGCTACTGCTGCAGTTACTAATGCACTAAGGTACTAAATGTATGTGCTGCTGCAGTTACTAATGCACTGAGGTACTAAATGCATTCAGCAATGATGCCTTAAGTGACTTTCTCAATGAATGCTAGTGCTACTTTTATTTTTGGTCCTCAATTTTGGAAGGCTTGCTTTTATTCAAGCAGCACTAGTCTGGGGACTGCTTAGGGTGCAGGGTGACCTAAGTATGATTGTGCAACTCATTCTCAAGTGCTGCATTCTTGTTACATTAAATCCGTTAATAAATATCGATGTAAAAGATATAAGAAATATAGCAAAAAAATAAGACTGGATATTTTTGAAAGAATTCTATGTATTGCTTATATAATTTGTGTTTATGAGACTGGAAATATATAAGTATATATAATTATTAACACCTATATCATTTTATTAGATACAACATCTAGGCATTGTTTAGAAATGTTACATTTTGTTTTATTACATGTACCTTAATTTTTTTTCATTTGACATGTTGTGTCTAACTAATGAACTCTTTAGAAACAGAGGCTAAGGAAGAGAATTCTATGTCTTATACCCCATTGTCCTATTTTCTGATATGATATTTGAAAATGACTCTGGACTTATGAGAGTATTAATTTAAAACTGTAATTATCTTATTTAATTATTTTTTTTCATCCACAGGACCAGCTTGATGGTTCCTTTACCTGCTCTGAATCAGCACATTCATACTGTGGGGCACAAGTTAGGCATTCCCTGGCTAGGTAAGAGCCCTGTCCAAAAAGCCCAATTGGTGCTTTCATTCCCCCATGTAGACAGGTGGCTGTATGAAGTGGGTCAGTGTGCTAGACCTGTGTAGCTACCTATCTTCCCATGTGGAACATCCTCTTCCATCAAGGCAGCCCTTCATAAACCTTCAACTTCTGCCTTGTGTATAAAGTAGGCATTTGCAGGCAACTATGAGTGTGCAAATGTATGGTGGTAGCACATACTCACAGGTGGCTTCCTGTTGAAATGTCTGAACTTGAAATGCCAAGTGCCAAAAAATGAAAAAAAAAATGTCTGAAACCTATAGAAGAGAGAGAATATCAAAAATTTCTCTTCTCCTTAAAACTTCTTTTAGCAGCGGGACAAGCCCCCTTGCACCCCCCCCCCCATGTAGGGGGCAAACTGTCCCTCACACACCCAAACTTATATATATCAACTCCAAGATAACCACCTCAGAGAAAAGGTAATATTCTGAAAAATGACAACTTGGACTTAATATATGTGAGTCTGTCCCTTTGGCCATTCGGTTTATGCATTTTGGCACTTGCTCTAGTGGGCTCCAACATTTGAAATAGTTACTCTCACAGGCTCGTGTTCTATAGGTACAACACCTAGTGCTCCCACTATGTGTCACCCAAATGGACAAACAGAACCTCCTACTAACTCCTAGTTGCTAATCAAACTCTGGTCACCTGGGCTAAAATATGGACTTTATTCTCTTATTTTACTAGCACTGGCATCTTATTTAATTCTTTAATTTCTGTTTTGTTTGGTATGAAAGAGGTAGTCTGAATTACATATGATACTGTAAGTAATTGAATCAGATTAATTAAGTCTAATCTATCTTTGAATGTAAAAAATACCTTGTTTGAGTTTGGGGTTATTTCTTTTAAAATGATATGATGGTTATAATCAATTTAAGTAATGCCATCTATTTTCTATAATACAATTTCTAATAATTTCAAACTTTTACAGTTCAATTTAATATAAACTTATTGACCAAAGGTTGTTCTATAGTCTGAATTATTAAATTTCTGATTTTTTTCTATTAAATTTAGATTTTTAGATTCAAGAAATTGATTCAATGTATATATGCTTTTCCAGATGCCAAAAATCTGGGCTTTCTGTTTTTAGTAATGTCTTCTTTTTAGTATATAGTTGAAATCCCACTAGTAATATATGTATATATGTGTGTATATATATATATATATATATATATATATATATATATATATATATATATATATATGTATATATACATGGATCTAGGACTTTTGAATGAAAGTTCAAAAGCCGGAATCCATTACCACTGAACACACTTTTACGAAAGCGCTTTCATTGAAAAAGTGCTTTAGTTAAAGTATGTTAAAAAAAAATAAAACGCAAATTCTACTTGAATGCAGGGGGGCTGCACCCCACACACCCCTACTTTAATAGTCTCACTCCAAGGTCACACTACTGTGGGGAAAAGGAATTTTCCCTTAACGCACCGTAGTATGACCGGAACAACAAGCATACTTACGTGAAAGTGCTGCTTTGGTGAACAGCACTTTCGCGCAAGTATGCTCACCAAATTGGGATTTGGTGAAAGATGCAGTCGAGCATCTGTACAGATCCCATATATATATGTGTATGTGTGTGTGTGTGTGTGTGTGTGTGTGTGTGTGTGTGTGTGTATGTATGTGTGTGTGTGTGTGTGTGTGTGTGTGTGTGTGTGTGTGTGTGCGTGTGTTTGTGTGTGTGTGCGTTTCGCCAAATTGTTCTCAAAGTCTTGATATTCAGAACACATTAGGTAATGCAAAAAGTCCACTCTGATAATCAGTTGTTACCACAGCAAGTATTCCTCAGTATTATTATGCACATAAATAATCTTTGACATAATAAACTTATTTCTCCATAATGTAATAGTCCTACTTCCTTGTTTTTTGAAGGAGGAATTTACTAAAATTGTATAAAAATAGTTATATTTGGTGCAAGATCGCAGTATCTGATTAATTAATTTTAAACATTTAAACAGCCCCCCTCTTTTATAAGCACTACTTAATATTTTAATATTTGAAGATGGAGCTGGTAATACTGTCATTAGAATTTCCAGAATGAATACTCTGTATGTGTGGCATAAAGTGCTCAGTCTTATGCCTCTTTACGCAATTAATATATATTAATAATTTTAGAGATAAGCCATAAGAAAAACATGGAAAATGTAAATGGTTTAGCATAAAGAAAACTTACTAACTTCTTCATGGAAACCCAAAGTTCCTAGTCTGATTAGGAAATCTTAAAGAAACTAACCATTGACCTAACTCAAAATGATCTTAACTATTTACAAAAGAAAACATCTTGTCCCTGAAGCTACTGCAGCGACACAGAAACAAGGTTGGCTCAAAGTCGGAAGAGTGTAAAATGGACTTTTGAGATCTCCTAACTAATCTTTGGATCTAAATTGAAATATTGAATAATAAATATTAAATCAAATTAAATCAAATTAAATAGAAAATGTATTTCCCCCATAATATAGTTTAATATCAGTTGCTTCGAGTTAAGTGCCAAATAATTTTGATAAACTATTTTAAGGGACAGATTCATTAACGCTATATGTATTATATGAGATCCAATATTAAGTGTAATTACAGTTCACTTCTTTGAAGTAACTACATTTTCCAGTCTTTGCTCAGCTTGTCTCTTAATTTTTTTATTTTTATTTATTTATTTTATTTTACATTTGTTGACCGGGCTAGTCTGGCTGGATACATGTCCATTTTCAGCAGAGGCCCGAGGAGAAAAGCTCCACTAAAATACTAAGTACATTACATAAAAAAATAATTGCAATTCTTTTCCATATTGTCTCATTTAGTAATTATATTTTTGCTTTGAGTATATCAGGAAGCATCATCCAGTGTACAAAAAATCTTTCCTTCATTTGGTAGCTATATTTTTACTGTTGAAGAATGAAGTATAGCCATTTTGATAAGGTTCTTGCAAATGTCTTTAATCAAGGGCCAATGGTTTCCTATTTTTTAATATTCTTAGAGAAGAAGTCATTGTGAATTCTGACATTGTTAGTGTCGTGTTTGTTTGGACGTTTTAACCAGTTTTTCAGATCAGATCTTTGTCTACAAATTTCAGTTGTAGAGCTAAAAGGAGATCCTAGCTTAATAGTGGGTTTAACAAGTAATGTATGCACTGTTTCTATTCCCAAGATATGCTCTGCTTGCAAATTTTTTGGAGCACTTTTTGTTCCCCTGCTTCATCCTACAGCCTGTTACCCAGTGACCCACACCCATTGCCATGTCTACCAGATTCTTCTTTTCCCCAGACCTACTCAATTACATTTGGGGCCAGAGCAGGATCTGTGGGCATCTTAGGAGTCTTGTTATTACCTTCAGCCAGGGGTATTTTATTTAATGACCTACCTGTTACTTCTCCATCCCATTTTGCAGAATAGTGTTTATGTCCAGTGGGTTGGTGTGCAATGGGAATGTGCAACATATTAACCTGCCTTTGCAACAACTCAGCCATTTCTACCACCTTTTACCCTCCTTAGACCCTGTCCCCTCAGTGTAATGTCTCCAGCCTCCACTAGGGCATACACACATAACCACTTCCCCTGGATGGGCACACCCATCCCTCTCTTCCCCACCATCAGCCACCCAAGCAAATCCTCTATATTGATGAATAGTGTAGTACACTGATTTTTGTTACCATTGATATTATGAACCTTTATTAGGCACAATAAGGTCACACTCCATTAATAGTGACAATAGTTACATCTGGAGCGTATTTCAGACATTTTAGAAGGCAACACATAGACTATGCATACACCTTCACAAAACAGTACAAGGTGGAAACACAGTACACAGACTGGATTTTGGCATGAAGGTGCTATAAGAGAACCTGTAGCTGTTTCTCATTCAGGAGTGTGATAACACTCCTTGGAAATCCATCCAAGTGTTATGCTTTACTGCTACATTGAACCTTCATGAAGACTACAGTGCAGTTATGTACAAGGCAATTACTGAAAGAGTAACTTTTAAAGAGGATGTCATTATAAGAGCAAAGCTCTCCTCCCTCACTCTCCTTTAGAACGATGTATGTAGTTTTATTAAAACTGTTTTATAGTTTATTGCTCAGTTACTTGATTTATTACTATAATGTTATATTGTGCCTAGCACAGTAACTTGCGACAATCACAATTCTCTTTTAAGTCCAGAAGTTACCTGAAGAGCAGAACTAGGGTCCTGTCAACCAGAAGTACATCCAGCATATTTGGAGCTGCACACTAATTCATGCACTATATTCTAGAAGGTAGACCTCCAAACCTCCAGAAATGACTCTTTAGCAAATAAAAAAGTAAAAAAAATGCAATTTTAATAAAATCTGTAACCATAAGCCATTGCACACAACATATATTTTCTAATTTAAAATTTGGCTCACCTGATTGTACAAAATAAATAAATTATTTTCAAAAGGTGTATTCTGTGGGGTACCTGGTGTGTGCCTGGCTACATTCTTTTAGCTATACTGGCTGTGTATGAATACCTCACACACCAACCAAGGCTTCAGTGATTGCTGGCACAAGATAAGCCTTCAGAGGCAAATAATTATAGCTGGTGTACCCACTGAGCAGGATAGAAGAGTACACAGAGGGGGCAAACCCAAATGAGTTTGTGTTGTAGTAACCTTTCACTGAAAATGTACCATTATGATGAGTATCCTGCTCACAACCCTGCTCTCATTTCTTTCTTCTTAGCTTTACCTGGCTATAATATGAATTACCCATTCAATTCTTTGTGAGGATTTTAATACTAGAAGCATCCCTAGAGGAGATATATGGACCCCTGCCCAGTGCAGTTCTAGTCATCTTTTTGACCTGACTGTATATCAAGCTATTTCACCTGTTTTTACACCTTATTATGGGTTTGTTGAAGATATTGCAACCACATGTAAGCTATGTGGGCTTTAACAACTACTAGATAGTTTGCAATCTGTGAGGAGTGACCAGTTGCATTCTGGATTGACTTAATGCTTTATTTTAACAATTTACCAATTCCCCAAGTATTATATGCTTTCCAAAGATCAGTGACATTATATAAAAACACCGACAAGCTGCCAGATACTGCAGGATGAAGAGTTGTTACTACTGCTTAGATCCTATCCAAACTACTAGCTGCAGTACCCATGACGGTGGTAATACAACAGAGCTGCAGTACCCATGACGGTGGTAATACAACGAAGCTGCAGTACCCATGACGGTGGTAATACAACAGAGCTGCAGTACCCATGACGGTGGTAATACAACGAAGCTGCAGTACCCATAACAGTAGTAATACAACAGAGCTGCAGTACCCATGACGGTGGTAATACAACGGAGCTGCAGTACCCATGATGGTGGTAATACAACGGAGCTGCAGTACCCATGACGGTGGTAATACAACAGAGCTGCAGTACCCATGACAGTGGTAATACAACGGAGCTGCAGTACCCATGACGGTGGTAATACAACGGAGCTGCAGTACCCATGATGGTGGTAATACAACGGAGCTGCAGTACCCATGATGGTGGTAATACAACGGAGCTGCAGTACCCATGACGGTGGTAATACAACGGAGCTGCAGTACCCATGACGGTGGTAACACAACGGAGCTGCAGTACCCATGACGGTGGTAATACAACGGAGCTGCAGTACCCATGACGGTGGTAATACAATGGAGCTGCAGTACCCATGATTGTGGTAATACAACGGAGCTGCAGTACCCATGACGGTGGTAATACAACGGAGCTGCAGTACCCATGACGGTGGTAATACAACGGAGCTGCAGTACCCATGAGGGTGGTAACACAACGGAGCTGCAGTACCCATGACGGTGGTAATACAACGGAGCTGCAGTACCCATGACGGTGGTAATACAACGGGGCTTTCCTACTCCTTTTATCCCGGAAGTGTTATTCCCTTTCTGAAACACACCTGCCATTTCCTGTGGGTTTCTCTTTGCTTCCTGAAAGTGACAGCAGCCCTCCTACACCACGACATATAATGAGCGTATCTTACTAACACTGCTTTTCTGCAGGAGTGGAATTAAACCTAGTCTTCTGTGGAATAATCTAGTCGATGATGATCGGGAACATTTAACATAAAACTGCTTAAAGAACATCTTTTTAAAAGCATAGTCACTACTGTAAGCCAAATATTTTAAGATGGCCTGGTGTGATTTGTCCTGTTTTCTCAGAAGTTGCAGACAGTGATGAAATACATTGTTCAAACTCTCCACAATACAGCAGTTTGGCCATCCTTCTTTGTTTTGGTTTGCTTTGTGAAGATTTCAGTAAAAATGCATCTGCTTCTTTGTGGTGGTACTGACTGAAAACGTGGATGCTTTTCAGATCTAGTTGATTTTATCTAGTCTTCATCGGGAGTTTATCATTGTACTACAAAAGGATTACAGAACTACAAAAAATGGTAGTAGACAAAAATAATGTAGGTCACTTAATTTATTCCTTTTTTTCAGCTTACAGCCTTTGTCATCCAAAAACGGAGTCATTTTATCCCTATATTAGTAACATTATATTCCTGCATTCCATCACAACCCTTCCTTAAGAATGGATAAGCAAGCATTTAGTTGTGCACAGTTCTATGAATGCTGTGCTGACCTCAGGTGTCTGGGCTCCTCCCCCACAGCTGACATAAGGGGTGTGAATGGGCATGTTCTATCTCAGTTTCCCCAAGCTCCTGCCTTGGAGCAGTGATGTGACAGGAAGAGTCACCCTCCCCTATGATGGTCCCATTCATTCCAACCTCCTCAGCTAGTCTTCTAGTGAAGGATTCACTAGTTGAGCTTCAGGCTTTAGTGACACAATCTGGAGCATAAGCCTGTATCACTGGAGCAGATTCCAGTATACTTCCTTTTAAAAGAATGGGCACAGTTCTAAGAATGTTATTGCATTTGGAACAAATTCCATTTAAGGGAATGCAATCCATTTCTTAGAATAACAACATTTGTCAGATGCAAGGAAACCACAACTTGACCCAGAATTCACTGCAAAGGAGATGTAAAACTCTGGTTGGTTATAGCATGCTGGAAAGCAGCTCTCTAAACAGAAAGACAGCAGAGATGTATACTTTCATGGCAACAAATGAAAAATGGCATACAAAATTATCAGGCTATCATTCATTGATAAGGATATCGATCTTGACAGTAAGCTAAGAAACACCCTGGCAAGGTGATGATGACATAGTCTCTAAGAAGTGAGGTCAGAGACCTGCAAGGATGAGGTCACCAGGGTATCTTCTGTAACCTGAGTTGAGAGAATGGTGTGGAATTTTCAAAAACATACAACAATGTCATAATGACTCTAAAAATTAAGCTAGCCTGCTGACAATAGGCAAAAGTGGGCTGTGTCAATGTGCCCTTACAAGGGAAAAGACACAGTATGCAAAGAACATATAAATCATAAGCAATACAAGTGTACCTCCTACAAGGGAATTGCAGTGCTGAATGAAATTTGGTTGCTTTTATGAGCAGGTATGTCAATGAAGGGAATGCTCTGCTGAAGAGAAAAGGTACAAAGAGAGCTCTGAAGGGGCATGAAAGAAGATCACAATGAATGTACACAGGTAGCCGAGTTATAAAAATTGTATTGAGAATGTGTGTGTTGTCAGAGATGCACACTTCTAACCCATTTTAGAAAGTAAATTCTCTGAGCCTGTTACACCCAATCTTTTATCCACAATGTTAAAATATAAATAAACCTGTGTTGTGCACCAAAGCATACTGCTTTGTGAGCAATTTAAACAACAGCCATGCGACTGTTATGTATATAGAATCATGTGCCACAGCGGTGTACAGGGCCTGCCAGTACTTATTTCATTGCTTATGGTGAATACTAGTTTGGCAGCTGGACAGACATACAGAGGAAATTTCCAAACAAATGCTTGGCAGATAATAGAAACAGTGAAATATAGTAAGAACCAGTATAAAAATAGTAAATAGTTGCATGAGTGATGCAAGCCATTCGTTAAATGTCTATACATAAAGCACCAGAAAATAATATACAAAAATAACACATATTAAAAACAGTTCCTAAAACTAAGAGAAGTAATATGATTATTAAATAATGTCTCAGGGCAGAAGTATTGTGTACTCAAGGAGAGTACACTCTATAGTACACTGGAACATGACACTATAATGGCATATATTTTATTTTTATTTTTAATTAGAGAAGACAAAATATATAGTGACAGGGGTGAGTGAGGAGCACCCATTATGGTTCTGTGCCTATCTCAGATTCACACAATATGCCAACAAAAACTGGGGAGTTAAAGTCTGGGAATCAGGCTGCCATAATGAATCAGAACAAATGATTTTGTACAAGATGGGGGTGGGGGACTTTAGTAACAGGATACCAACAGGGAGGTGAGGACTTATTTAGCAGAATGATTCAAATGCCATGTTTCTCATTTGTGTACCCATGGGAAGCAGCAGGAGTGCCACAACAGCGCTACAGAGGCCCCGAGCACCCTAAAGACGGTCAAACATGGTGATTGTAGATCCTGCACTTTAAGAAAAAGGTGGTGATGGTAGCCATTGCAGGATGGCATGTATGCTTATTGAACACCTAGGTGGTGATGGTAGCCACTGCAGGATGGCATGCATGCTTATTGAACACCTAGGTGGTGGTGGTAGCCATTGCAAGGATGGCATGTATGCTTATTGAACACCTAGGTGGTGATGGTAGCCACTGCCAGATGGCATGCATGCTTATTGAACACCTAGGTGGTGATGGTAGCCACTGCAGGATGGCATGCATGCTTATTGAACACCTGGGTGGTGATGGTAGTCGTTGCAGGATGGCATGCATGCTTATTGAACACCTAGGTGGTGATGGTAGCCACTGCCGGATGGCATGCATGCTTATTGAACACCTAGGTGGTGATGGTAGTCACTGCAGAATGGCATGCATGCTTATTGAACACCTGGGTGGTCATGGTAGCCATTGCAGGATGGCATGCATGCTTATTGAACACCTACGTACTGAGGTTTCACAGGATACACACACACATGCTCCACCAAACATCTGGTAGCTAACAAAGTATGCATGATGCTTGCATCATAGGAGATGTGTCTCACTCTGCAGCCCTCTTTCTGTCAGGAAGAGCTTGCTGCAATACAGCCAGAAGGGAAGCATCAATATTTGAGGGGTATCATGTTACAGAACTTGTGACTATCTGTGGAGGATTGAACAAATATTCGAAGTATCAGTCATTATCAAATAGACAGTGTATGACAGTAACTATGCTAGTGAATGCTTTGGAAAAGAACAGCAGGGCAAGTATCATTGAAAAGATCTGGAAACGGTCATAATAAATGCCATGGACAGTAGTATCTGTGGCATAATGGGTGGCATTCTGCACACCTTTGCAAAGCAGTGGTAAAATTTTGCTTGTGTGTGACATTACAAAATGCTGCCATGGCAATAGAGGGAGAGAGTAGCAGGAGTGGGGCCACATAAATGGCACTGGAGTAGCCATCTGAGAACATGGGCTGGGAGGCCAGCACACTGATGGCTACTTACAGCAGGAGGTATTAACTTCCTTATGCTATAAATGGTATTGGACTAGCCATCTGAGAGCATGGGATAGGAGGCCAGCCTACTGATGGCTACTTACAGCAGGAAGGCTTAACTTCCTTATGCTATAAATGGCATTGGAGTAGCCATCTGAGAGCATGGGCTAGGATGCCAGCCTACTGATGGCTACTTACATCAGGAAGGCTTAACATCCTTATGCTATAAATGGCATTGGAGTAGCCATCTGAGAGCATGGGATAGGAGGCCAGCACAGTTATGGCTACTTACAACAGGAAGGCTTAATTTCCATATGCTATAAATAGCATTGGAGTAGCCATCTGACAGCATGGGCTGGGAGGCCAGCACACTGATGGCTACTTACAGCAGGAAGGCTTCACTTCCTTATGTTAGTTGATTTAATGAATTCAAGAGCAAGTTATGTCTGCCAAAAATAGCAATTGCCAACAAAGTAGCCTCTAGGCCAAAACTAGGTAGATGTTATTTGACAAACTTAAGCATTATAGGTTCATAGGTTCATACTAGGCTATCTGCCCTAGGGCATTTATAAGCCTAGCCAGAGTGTGTTTGACTTTCCCCACCCATTTTAAATTTATTTTGCTATGCCCTTTTTCGAGGTTAGTATACTGTGCCTCTGTCTAACAGTGACACAGAAGTGATACCTGGGGTAAACCTACGATCTCCCATCCACTCATCAAGATTCCTCTTGAAGAGAGTCAATGAGGGACTCTGCCTAACCTGGACTGGGATTTTATTCCAGAGTGAAGGGAGCCTCTGGGTTATGAATCTGTCCCTCCAGCATGTCCTATTTGTTTTAGTGCTGAGGTTCAAGTCTCTCGAGCACGTAGCTCGATGGGATTTGGATTTTCTGAGGTGCAGCATGTCCATTAATTCCGGGTTGGACATGGCTTTATACGTCAGGCACAGATCGCCTCTGAGCAGGTGGTATGCCACTGAGTAGAGCTGGAGTTTCTTTAACTGGGCAGCATATGACATCTGTTTGAGCCCTTTGATCCTCTTGGTGAGGTACTTTTGGGGTCTTTCCAGTTGCTGCAGGTGTCTGGTAAGGTACATCCCAAAAGGGGCATTATACTCAATTATGGGCCTGATGAGGGATGAGCAAAGAGGCACGATGACCTCCCCTGATCTAGATGTGAATCCCTTCATGATTAGGTGGGCTATATAAAATGTTTTTCTAACCACTTTGGCCACATGGTTTTCAAATGAGAGATTGCTATCAACTTGGGTCCCCAGGTCCCTAATTACTTCTTCTGTACTTAATGGATTACCACCTATGTGGTAATTTGTGGGCAATTTGTTTTTGCCAAAGGGGATGACTATACACTTTTTGGCATTTAGCTTGAGGCCATGGCTCTGGCACCAGTTGTCTGTTTCTATGAGGCCCTTTTGTAGGATGCTTGTGTCGGCTGGAAAGTCGATTATGGCACCTAGTTTGCAGTCATCTGCGAACTTGGTCAGACACAGTCCTTCCGTGTTGGCCTGTACCTCCGAGAAATATATACCGAACAAGAGAGGTCCCAGGACTGAGCCTTGTGGGACGCCACTTGTAACTGGTTTGGAGTCTGACATGGGTCCAGCAATTCTAACCATGTGGGTTCTGTCCTTGAGCCAGTTTGTAACCCATCTAGTGACATAGGGGTTTATATTTAAGCTGGTGAGCTTATCTATAATGCCCGAGTGGGGTACTGTATCGAAGGCTTTTGCGAGGTCCAGGTAGGCTGTGCGGACCACCTTCCCCTTGTCAATGGCCTTGGTGACTGTTTCAAAGAAATTGACCAGGTTTAAGAGGCAGGATCTGCCCTTAACAAAGCCAAACTGGGTAGGATCCAGTGTCTGTAGGTCCCCAATATCTTTATTTATGAGGTCCATGATGATCCTTTCCATAGCTTTGCAGACCAAGCTAGTCAGGCTTATGGGGCAATAGTTTCCAGGATCCATTGAGGCACCAACTTTGTGGAGAGGGACCACTGTTGCTGTACGCCACTCTTTGGGTACATATCCTGTAGTAAGGCTGAGGTTGAACAATAGTTTTATGTTTGGGTTTAGCTCTTCTTGGAGTTCATGTAGAATGCAGCCCAGGACACCGTCTGGTCCCATTGATGCTGTGTTTTTTGCTTTGGAGAAGGCGGCTCTTACCTAAGCATATGAGATGTCAGAGGGGCAGCACTCTGCTGGGATAGATATTTGCCCTTTTGGTGGGGAGGGGGGGGAGAAGTTTGCGCCGAACCTGTCAGCTAGGATGTTGGCAATGTCTGTGGGTTTGGTGTATTTTTTGTCATTTTGGACTAATTCTGAGCATATCTGGGAATTCCCACCCAGGTTCCTAACATAACTAAAGAAAGCCTTGTGATTATCCTTAGTGTCCTGTGCAATTTTTCTCTCGAAGCTGGCCTTAGACGATTTTATGAGTGCCCATAGTTTTTTGCTAATACTGATCAGAGATGCCTTCCCTTTTTGGGATTTTGCTCTATCATGTAGTAGCTTCCTCCTTCTATTGTATAGTTTGTTTATGGCTGGGGTCCACCAGACAGGACGCCTGCCTTTGGAGGATTGGGTCTTGGTTTTATTTGGGATTGCATGATCCATGCATTCCTGAAGGTGTTCATAGAATGCGTTTATAAAGGATTCTGCAGTCTGGGCCGTATTTTCCACAGGCCTGGGGGCTTTGAAGGATTCCACCTCGGTTTTGAGAAGTGTGAAATTTGCTTTAGAGAAGTTTTTCACTGTGGTTTTCTGGGCAGGGGGTGGGGTCGGGATGTGACTATCCAGTGAGATTAGTTTATGGTCTGATCTTAACCAGTGAGGGATACACTTCTGGTCTGCAGCATAGAGCCCCCATGTTGGTGATGATCAGGTCCAGTATGTTTTCCACTCTTGTGGGAGTGGTAACAAGTTGTTCCATAGCATTTGAGTTTATAAATTCTAGGAACCTTTGGGGTAGGGTGTTGGAGCTAGAGTAATGCTCCCAGTCTATGTTTGGGTAGTTGAAGTCGCCCAATATAATGGTGTTTGGAGAGACCTTCATATTTTCCAGTATTCTCAGGAAGGCCGAGTGGGGTTCCTGGGTTTGGGAGGGTGGTCTGTAGCAGACTATAAACTAGAAGGCAGTTTTACCCACTGTTAGTTGCACATGGATAATCTCTGATGCTTCATGCTGTGCCACCAACCTGGAGGTGTGGGTATCTTTGACGAATATTGATACTCCCCCTCCTTTTGTGGTTCAGTCCAAGTTTTGGGGCCAAAAAGCATGGTATGAGGTATAACCTGGTAGTGCTGGGGTGCTCTCTGAAGCCTTGAACCAGGTTTCTGTTACTGCACAGATATCGATGTTCTCCATGCTAAGGAGAGTTTCGAGTGCATGCATCTTGAGGTTTAGACTTCTGGCGTTGAGTAGCATTACTCTTAGTTTATTATCCCTTGTGATACCTATGGAGGTGGGTTTGTCTTTTGAGCCTTGAATAAAAAAGGCACTATGGGGGTGGCAAGAGCTTTTGCCAATATCCGAAAGCCCAGGGGTGACAGGTGCAAGCCATCCCTAGCGAAGCATCGTGGCTTGTCAAGCATGTCATCCCAGGCTGACAGGCATTGGATCCACTTTGAATGACACCAATACTTAAGCCAATTGTTGAAATTGATCATCTTGTCTTCATATTGTGGCATCATTCTTGGTGAGGGTAAGATGCTACTCAAGGTCAGGGTCATACCGGCCTGGGCTACATGCTCAGAGAGCTCCTCTATGTCTCTTTTCATGTAGTCCAGGGAGGTATGTCTCAGGTCATTCACACCAGCATGGACAATGACTGAGTCATATTTGTACTTGCCTTGGAGTGACCTGAATGCTTGTGTTATGTGGCAGATCCTAGCTTTCGAAAGGCAGCTCACCATGACCTACTCCTTGTTCAGCCTGGTGAGCGGGATGTCAGTGTGCCTGACGATAGAGTCACCTATTACAAGTGTATCAGGTGTGTTGTTTAGCCTTAAGGGCTGTGACTGTTCGGCACACTGGCTTTGTGAGCTATGTGTTGCACGTGTTTTGTTTTGGGGTAGTGGTTGTTTGGGTGTCTGCTTTGGAGGTCTCTGCTGCTTAGACAGATTTTTATTTAGAGCCTCCGAGTATGTTTTTGTGTGTTTATGTGTTTGGTTTTCTGTTGTGGTAGGTCTATGTGAGACTGGAATTGTAGTGAGTGTGGTTTCCTTCTCCTCCTGACTGGTTATGCCAGTACTGAGTTGAGAGAGCTTAGCCTCCAATTTGGCTATATGGTTTCATCTCTCACATGTGTTGGAATTTGTTGGGAGGAGGAGAGGGTTGTCTGTGTACATGAGGCAGTTGTAACATTGCCTCAAGATTCCCAGATTCACTAGCTGGACCGGAGAGGAGATTGACAACTGATCTTTGGACATGCTAGAATAGTATTGGGAATTCCTTTATAATTGAAAAAAGGGCCAATGGGGAACAAGGTACTCAAGGGGAGTTTGTGAGGGTGTAGTGCTTTTAATTTTTTAGTGCTGACTTATATAATTGCTTTAGTGAGCAAGTGCCAGGCTTTAGAGTAGGAATAGGGTGTTTATTATGAGAACTAGATCAGTTCTAAGGGAAAAAGTGAAGAGCAGACTTTGTGGAGCCGAGAATGGTTTAAACCCAATTAAGCGGAGCTGCCCGATGCTGCGCTATGCGCAAAATCGCACAAAGCCGAGCCAAAACAGGTTTTATACAGGGGGACTTGAAAGAGCTAGAAATTGGCCCAAAACGGCCAATAGACTACCAGATTCTTGGGCTGGGAACACTCCTCCAGGGATATATAGGCTGATCTAAGCTCCCAACTGCCACTGGTGAACAAAGAAGCCTCCCTTTATCCAAGATAGGAAATGGGCAACAGAGGAACTTTCCAAAAGTACAGAATACAGCAAAGCCTGTATTTGGACTACTCTAGGTCAGGAAAGACGGGAAACAAGGATAATTTTTTTAGTTTTTCAACTAGGAAGCATACATTATCATTTTATACTGAGTAGAAATAATTCCAGTTTGTAGAATGACTTAAGTAACAAGTAGCTGCCAAGACATATTTGGACAATTATGAGCATTCCCGGAGGGCTTAGGTGCTACCAGAACATATAATACTAGTGTCACTGGCAGAATACTTTTATATAATGCTAGTGTCACTGGCAGAATACTTTTACATAATACTAGTGTCACTGGCAGAATACTTTTATATAATACTAGTGTCACTGGCAGAATACTTTTATATAATACTAGTGTCACTGGCAGAATACTTTTCTTTTTACTGGTGGATTTACACTTATGTGTTTAAGATAACGAAGGCAGAAAACCCTATTTGTAAAGAATGTTCTCATTTAAATACTTGCAAGCCCTGTACAGCATATTATAACCAAATTATGGATTTAAGAATCTGAATACTGTTTTGAGCATCGACTGTGTGCCCTTCAACCTATTAGAGGGATACATGAGGGATCAGAGGCATACATCAGAGTGGGAGGGTTCCTCTCTGATAAGCTGTGTCTCAACAGAGCAATGAGGCAGGCTGTCCTCTTCCCCTTTGTTATTTGTGTTATAATTAGAACCACTGTTAAAGAAAATAAGGTAGTCAGAAATTCAAGGATATAATTGGTATGGTGTTCAAGAAAAGTTGACTTTATTTGAAGATGATATTATTTTGTACCTGATGAAACCAGAAAGGACATATCAGTTTTGTGGAATATTTTGAGTCACTTCTGTTTTTTTGTGGATATAAAATTAATGAAGATAAAACAACGACTATAGCTATAAACCCACACATGAATTGGTTCAGGAATACCCATATTTAGGGCACATCATTAAATGAAGCATTTAGGAATATGGACTACAAAAGGTTCAGTTATGGCAGCTAAGGATATGTGGGAAGAGACTAAG
Source organism: Protopterus annectens (assembly GCF_019279795.1). NCBI lineage: Eukaryota > Metazoa > Chordata > Ceratodontiformes > Protopteridae > Protopterus > Protopterus annectens. The sequence goes on from NC_056729.1 coordinate 504,630,594, forward strand.
CAAAAGATAATACAAAAACTGAGAAACTGTGGAAGTCAAACCTAAGTGTGGAGGGTGTAGCTCACTTCTAGTTTAATACATTAACCAGTATGTCATCCTGCATTCCTGCTAGATACTGTAAAGTAGAATACATGTCACTTTGGTTGCTGAATTCATTGTAAATCTAGAGCCTTAAATGCAGAGAACTCACTGCCACCATAGAAGACTAGCGATCAATCACCTTGATATGTGGTTGCGATTACAGAACATGCCTGAGATATGCTGCACTTTGGAGGCCCACGATCATTCCATTTTCACTGATGTATATCTTGCAACAGTGGAATGCAAATAAAGCTCCTTCATTTTTCAGTTAACTCTGGGACTTGTAGTTTGGTCCTTTGACACAGGTAATATGCTACTGTGTTTGCTGGTTCTGATAGTTGTATACAATATGGTTTGGGGATCCATTTAAGCTAATAAGGAAAAATATATTAAGCACTTTATGGGCACATCTAAGTTGTAGTTGCCTAAGTTCACTAAGGATTATCATGATGGTTACAAACTTCAGCAGCATATTTATTACAAGTCTGCTATCTCTGATGTCTGCCATACACCATGTTTTAAAAGGATACCTCTAGAGCCAAGGTTGTCAAGCCACAGGACTACTTAGGTATGCATATGACCTCAGTGATGGACAAACTAATTTTTGCTTAGAGAGAGATGCTGATGCAATTGACTATCACAAGCCTGCTGTAGGCTCCTTGGGTTCATTTTGTGCGGAGAAAAAATAAGAATGACATGGATAATTTAACAATCAAGCTAATTTATGGAGAATATGCGGCTGCATTTTGATAGGGCAATAGTGCACTTAAGGAATCTGCATGCAAATGCAGACGTCAAGGTTAGGGTCTGTTCTCAGCCTCGTTTAGGGGAAAAGTATACTCAAGTAAACAATTTAGCACAGTATGGTGGCAATCAGTAAGGAGGGATGTAATTTGGTCTGGCATTACAGCACTGCAAAGAGGGTAACAAAATCACTGGCATTAAGGATGTGTAAGTCATGCAGTAAAAATGGAAATAAATTATTTACTTGGAATGAGATAAGAAGGTGATTGAGAATGGACAAATGAGATAAGCAGGTGATTGAGAATGGACAACCTGAGGGGAACCTACTATAAAATTCATTGGGATTGAGTAGATAAACGTGACTCATGCTGGTTGCATCTAACTTATCCAGTAACCAAGGCCCCAGATGTAGGAGTAAACTGTTGGAAGCAGATTATCAAGTGTGATAAGTAGACTTTTGTGTGGCATCAATATGAACACCTGGAGGTAAAACTGAAACTGGAGGTAAAGCTCTCTCTAACCAAGACTGAACTTGACAGTCATGAGGAGAAGGTAAACATTTGCACCACACCACACTCATCACATAGTCTCACTAAATCTACACCACCAGAATCCACACACAGTAACACAAAAACATTCGCAGAGGCTCTCAATAATAATCTGTCTAAGCAACAGAGACCTCCAAAGCAGAAACGCAAGTAACATCCATCCCCCAACACAACCCAAATGACATATAGCCCACAGACTCAGTGTGCCACTCAACCACAGCCAATAAGGCAAAACAATGTACCCAACTCAATAGTCATAGGTGACTCTATAGTCAGGCACACTGATGTCCCACTCACCAGGCTAGACAAGGAGAAGGTTACTGTCAGCTGCCTGTCTGGTGCCAGGATCCGCCACATAACCCACGCACTCAGGTCACTCCACACCAAGTACAAATATGACTCTGTCATTGTCCATGTTGGTTTGAATGACCTGAGATGTACCTCCCTGGACTACATGAAAAGAGACATGGAAGAGCTCTCTGATCTTGTAGCCCAGGCAGATATGACCCTAGCCCTGAGTAGCATTCTGCCATCGCCCAGAATTATACCACAGTACAAGGACAAAATGATTGACTTCAACAATTGGTTAAGCTTCTGGTGTCGTTCTAAGGGAATCCAGTATCAGTCTTCTTGGGATGACATGGTTGACAGACCACGATGGTTTGCCACAGATGGCCTGCACCTGTCGCCCCTGGGATTTCAAATACTGGCTAAGGCTCTTGCTGCCCTTATAGTGCCTTTTTTAGGCAGGGTTCAAATAACAAATTCACCACCATAACAGGAACAGGCAAACAAAAACTGAAGGTAATGCTACTCAATGCTAGAAGTCTAAATCTCAAAATGCATTCACTCGAGGCACTCCTTAAAATGGAGAACATTGATATATGTGCAGTGACTGAGACCTGGTTCAAGGCTCCAGAGAGCACCCCTGCACTACCAGGCTATAACTCATACCACACTTTTCGGTCATGGAACCTGGACCGAAACACCAAAGGCGGAGGTGTGTCCATATTCATTAAGGATATCCACACCTCCAGGCTTGTTGCTCAGCATAATGCATCCGAGGTTATCCAAGTGCAACTAACTCTGGGCAAAACTGCAATCCAAACTGTAGCTTGCTACAGATCCCCCAACATGTCCCAGGATTCCCACTCCTCTTTTCTTGATGTACTGGAAAATATTAGGGTTTAACCGAACACTCTAATAATGGGCGACTTCAACTACCCCACCATTAACTGGGAAAACTACTCGTGTGCCAACTCCTTAGCTCAACGCTTTCTGGAATTCATAAACTCCAATGCCCTAGATCAACTTATCCACACCCCCACCAGGGACAACAATATCCTAGACCTAGTTATTACCAACATGAGTGACCTGTGTTCCACACCTGAAGTCAACTCCTCGTTGGTCTGATCCGACCATAAGCTTATCACCCCTGATATCCACATCCTGCCCCCACCCCCCATTAAGGAAACCACAGTAAAACATTTCTCCAAAACCAACTTCATGCTTCTTAAGACAGAAGTGGTGAACTTCATGACACCCATGCAGATAGACAATACAGTTACAACTGCTGAATCCTACACAAATGCACTCTATAAGCACTTACATGAGTGCATGGATCGTGCTATCCCAAACAGAACCAAGATGCTATCTTCCAAAAAAGGAAGCCAATCTGGTGGTCCCCTGCCATAAACAAATTTTACAACAGAAGGAAGAAACTGTTGCAAAAGAGAGTAAAATCCCATGAGTGGAGGAGCTCCCTGGTCAGCCTCAGTAAGAAGCTGAGATCCCTTATAAGATCCTCCAAAGCTAGCTACAAAAAAAAAATCACCACTAAATCCAAGGGCAACCACAAAGCATTCTATAGCTATGTCAAGAATCTAGAAAGCAACACCCAGATCTGCTCTGAGTTACAGCACAAAGGCACTAAAATTACAGAACCAACTGATATTGCCAACATCCAGGCAGATCGGTTCAGTGCTAACTTTACCCCCCTCTCACCCCCTAAAAGGCCCATATCTATACAGGAAGAATGCAGAGTCCCTGTAATCAAAACTTCGCAGGTTAAAGCTGCACTCTCTAAAGCCAAAAACACAGCATCCATGGGAACGGACAACATCCCAGGCTGCGTTTTACACTAACTTCAGAATGAACTGGCACCCCACTTAAGCACCATGTTCAATAATAGCTTTGCATCAGGCTTTGTGCCCACTGAATGGCACACAGCTACAGTTATCCCACTCCACAAAAGGGGAGCCACCACTGATCCCGGGAACTATCGACCTATTAGCCGGATGAGCCTGGTCTGCAAGGCCATGGAACGTATCATCATGGAACTCATAAACAAAGACATTGGTAACCTCCAAACTCTGAATCACACCCAGTTCAGGTTTGTGAAAGGTAGATCATGCCTCTTGAACCTGACTGACTTCTTTGAGGCAGTCACTAAAGCCGTGGATGAGGGTGAGGTGGTTCACACAGCCTATCTTGACCTCGCCAAGGCTTTCGACACCACCTCCCATTCTGGAATTATAGCTAAACTCACTAAACTAGGTATAAATCCCTACATCACAAGATGGGTTGCCAACTGGCTCACTGACAGAACCCACACTGTAAAAGTTGCAGACTCCAAATCTGACCTCAAGGCAGTGACAAGTGGAGTGCCACAGGGTTTCGTCCTGGGACCACTCCTGTTTGGTATCTACTTCTCTGAAGTACAGGCTAACATAGAAGGCCTCTGGCTGACAAAGTTCACAGATGACTGCAAACTAGGAGCCATAGTCAAGTCCCCAAATGATGTGGACATCCTACAGAAGGGCCTCACTGAGACAGATGACTGGTGTCAGAGCCATGGCCTCAAGCTCAATGCCAAAAAGTGCAGTGTCATCCCCTTTGATCACTCTGTACCCATGAACTAGCACATAGGCAGCAATCTACTTAACACTGAATGCGTGATAAGAGACCTTGGGACCCAGGTGGACAGTAGTCTCTGCTTTGATAGTCACATCGGCACAGTAGTCATGAAGTCCTTCTACGTGGCACACCTCATCATAAAAGGGTTCTCATCCAGGAAAAAAGAGGGCGTTGTTCCTCTCTACTCGTCACTCATTAGACCCATTGTAGAGTACAATGCCCCTTTTGGAATGTACTTCACAAGACATCTGCAGCAGCTGGAAAGGCCACAGAAGTACCTCACAAAGAGGATTACTGTCCTCAAACAAATGCCCTACACTGATTGCCTCAAAAAACCCCAGCTTTACTCTGTAGCGTATCGCCTACTCCGAGGTGATCTCTGCCTAACATATAAAGCTATGTCAAACCCAGAGCTGTTGGACATGCCGCACCTAAAGAAATCCCAATCCCTCCAAGCTACACACTCTAGGGACCTAAACCTTGTCACCACAATAAACAGGACACACTGGAGGGATAAAGTCCTGTCCCAGAGACTTCCTATATTCTGGAACAAGCTACCCATCTATGTCAAGCAAAGTTCTTTATTAGCTCTCTTCAAGAAAAATCTTGATGAGTGGATGGGAAATAGGAAATACACCCCAGGGATCACTTCTGTGTCTCTGCTGGACAGTGGCACAGGAAAATAACTTTCTTGGGTGGCGTAAGCTATGGTACCTTGCTGGCTAGGCTTACATAGGCCTTTGGGCCGATAGCCTAGTACCTACCTATGAACCTATGAACCTTAACAACACAGAACTAAATAGTTAGAGGCTATGCAGCCTGTTTGGCAGTATAAGCAGGAGTCCATTTCTGGACTGTTGAGTGTGGTGGGAAAATTTAACTGACCAGCAGTCAGCTCTCCTGCTTTCTCTCGCCTCCTCCAATATATATATATATATATATATATATATATATATATATATATATATATACACACACACACACACACACACACACAGACACACATATATATATATATATATATATATATATATATATATACACACACACACACACATATATATATATATATATATATATATATATATATATATATATATATATATATATAAACACGTGCACTAGAAGAATCTTAATTATATAAATTCAGACTTCTTTTATATATATATATATATATATATATATATATATATATATATATATATACACACACACACACACACACACACACACACACACACACACATATATATATATATATATATATATATATTTTTTTTTTTTTACACAGATGCTATTATTAGATAATGATGTATATAAAGTGGTAGTAAAAAATGTGCTGCTATATGCAGGATATAAATAAACAAACCTGCAGATTGGAATGTTATATCTGCATATAGACACATACAAACTATGTATATATATATATATATATATATATATATATATAGAGAGAGAGAGAGAGAGAGAGAGAGAGAGAGCTAAGGCATGAATTTAATGTTGGTGGGAGTGTGTGAACGTGCATGTATGTGTGAGTGTGCATGTGTATAGGCCTTCTTTCTCAATCACAACTTATATTGATATTAAAAAGATTAAGAAAGACAGGTATACAAACATTATACATTACACAAGCTTAAGGAAATATTCAAGTAAAAAGTACATGCATTTCAAGAATGATTATTGACAGCTAATTCTGTGTGTGTGTGTGTGTGTGTGTGTGTGTGTGTGTGTGTGTGTGTGTGTGTGTGTATATATATATATATATATATATATATATATATACATAAAAATATATATATGTGTGTGTGTGTGTGTGTGTGTGTGTGTGTGTGTGTTTATCACCCTTTTAAGTTTGTTATGTATAACTATGTACACATAGCACATCCATTTGTTTCACCACATATGTGTTACAGCAACCATTAAAACAAGTACAGAGGGTGAAAACCCAATTCCAGAACTAAATCTGAAGTTTGACTTTAATTCCAGGAGAAATATAGAAAAACCTTGTGAAATGCGTCCCCGAAGGCATATGCTTCAGTATGTGAAGCGCACAGATGCAACACATAATGAGGAAACATCCCAGACCCCTGCAAGATCTCTTTGATCTTACATCAAAAGTGATGGGTTAGTACAGAAGCTGGTGCACATGCCTGTAGTCAAAGCTTCCGAGTTCAAAGACAGATTTAAAATTACAGCACTCGTATCTCCAGCAAAGTCATCTGACTGAATGAACTCCTCATTCTGTCCTCCTGAAAAATAAAAGCAGTCTGTCAGGTAGTTACAAATCACCGTGTTGAAACCTTTAATAAATATGCTGGAATTTAGGTCACACTTTGCAATTCTGCATGTAGGAGGGGCACAGAAATCAATATAAATAAATAAAAGTAAATACCCACACTAGATAAAGATGTAAAAACACAGATGTAGTCAACATTGCATTATAGATTTCATTATGTACAAGATGATTTAAATTAAGTGTAACTACATGCTGTTAAAAATTCAGCCAGAAACGTTTTTCAAATAAAGTTGCAACAATGGCTGTAGGAGACGCCTGATTAGATTTTTCAACAAAGAAATGTAATAAAGCCATTTAGAAGTGCACTTACTGTGCAGTCACGTCACTGTTTGTTGTTTACACGTCTTCAAATAGTTATGTACTTATGGATATAAACATGCCAGACAGGCGGGCAGGGGCCTGCACATAAACAGTCTGGAATTGTCTAAAGTGAAATATTCTTATAGTCTATTTAAATGCGATATACTGAATTTGTCAATAAATCTGAAATTTGTATGCAGTACCGTAAATACCTTAGTTAATTAAAAAAGAAAAGGCAGTTTATAGTCTAATAATGACATTGTTCAAATATAATGCAAATTATTCTTTGGGTTATCTGACTGAAGGTTTAATTGGGAGACTGTGAGTATGACAGTAAGGGCATTGCTCCACTCAGTTTGCCCACATCACTGTCTGATGATATTGACTGCAGTTAACTAACAAACTGCATTTTCCTATCCCTGTTTAGAGTTGCCTTATGCTTGCCTCAAATGGGTTGAAATATGCCCTGTTTTGGACCTTCTGCCTCCTTGTGGAACCCTTCCCTGTTTACACCACTCTCTGTTTGAAACACTGTCTGTGAGCTGCTCACCTTCATCCGAATCAAGTCGTTTAACCAGCGATCTATTTGTGTTTCAAATTAAAGCGCCTGATGAAAACAACAATGGACAGTGTATATCAGTTAAAACAATAAATGAATATAACACAAAGGCTATCACAGCAATCAAAAAAAAAGAAAAAGAAAAAACAAAGCTAGTGCCTGTATTAATTTGGATCAAATGCATGCTGAAAAATTGTAACTAATTTTTTTTTTGAAACTGGAAATATTCTGGAATTTTAAAATCTGCTGAGTATGAGTATTCCATAAGGGTGAAGGTTCATAAATGATGAAATCTCATTCATCTTTCTGCAGGTGAACCCTAGGAGCCTGTAACAAATTTGCTGGTGGAATGGAGAGAGCTTCCACTGATGTAAACTAAGGAAAAGCTTTTCAATGACGGGTCATGCAGGGCTTTACCCATTAAAAGAACAGCTTTTAAAAGGACCTGTTTCATTTCTAGAAACCCATCCATGACACCAAGTGCAAGTGATATGTCCTCCCATCCTGACATATCAGATAAAACACAGCTGTATTATTTTTGTATATGTTTAGATCATTAGGCATTTATCAATTACAATGGCCCAGCCATGAAGTTAGCAAAGTGCAATCCCATGCAGGTAGACAAGCAAGCAATCAAAGGTGTTTCACCTGAGTCTGCAGATGGATGAATGAATTCTTTGTATATGATCAGGAAAGGGGTAGTCACTACCGAAAAATTACACCTAGGTGCCTCAGCTGCTCAACAACTTCAAGGTATTCATCATCCAAAAAATGCTAAAAGGTCAATAATTCTAGCAGTTATTCTAGGATGAATATGTAGGTAGGTATGATTTTCATCTTGGAGGAGTTCAATGTTAGATAATTAAACACTATTCAATCATTTATTTCTGTCAATAAAAATGATTTTAGTCAGATAACAGAAAAGCATAAAAAAATCCTTTAGCATAAAATTTATTAATTTATACAAGTTATTTAAGCTGAAGCCACAGCCTCCAGCTTCCAAGTACACAACAAACATACCAAACACACCACTTTTAAAATACGTACTGTGCGCGGGCTTTTTTGCAAATAAGATTTAAAGGTACACTAGCCCTTCTTTTAAAATACACAACGCACCAACATTGAGTGCGTAGTTTTAAATGAAAACCAATAGCAGTAACTAGCTTACTTCTTTTATGTTATTAAATAATGTTTATTGTTGAATTTCCAGGAGAAATTAATTGGTTTTCTTATTTAGATATACATGAACTTTAAGTTTTTGTTATAACATTACACTATCTGGATGTTTTTTCAATTCTATATATATATATTTATTTAAATAAATAAAAAAGTAAGCTAGTTACTGCTATTTTTTTTCATTAAAACTACGCTCAATGTGCGTGCGTTGTGTATTTTAAAGGGCAGGATATTCCCACTCTGGCTCAAAATTAAATATACACGGCTGTCATTAGCATAAGAAAGTTAAAGTTTATCTCGCATAATATGTCAATTTTTGGTAAGGGCAGCACATGAAAAAAACAAACAACAGTGGTGACAAAATGGATGCCTGTGATATGCCACAAGCTGCGTGTATAGTATTCCCTATGAACTACCCATTGCAATCTACCCTCTAAAACATTGGAAAAGCAATTTATGAGCTAAATTCAGATAAGGTAAAGAAATCCTAGTTACTGTAGCAAAAACTGGTACCACACATTCTGGCAAGTTTTTTGTAATAAAACATGATCTGTAGTGTACTTGTGGGAGCATATAATTTGTACACTTCACCAAGTATAGTAATGGAGCATCTCAGCAGGAATCAGCTTTTTTGGGAGCACAGAAAAGCAGATTTTCAGTTGGTCCTAGCCTTTCCCAGGCACTAGTTGCACTTAAGAGCCAAATTAAACATCAGACACCAAAAACTGTCTTAATATGTGTGGGGAGAGGGTGCGCATCAGCTTGCACTCCTACCCAGATGCTACTTGAAAAGCTATGATTTTCTGCAGGACATTTCACCTTTGCAAAGTTGGCAGAAAAAGTTGAGGATTGAATAAGCCAAGTCCTCAACAACAATGTGTCCGAATGACTTATGCTGCCAGCAAACTAAACCCTTTTGTCTGACTTTAATCTAAAATTACAGCTATGATTCTACTCTCTTAGTTACATCTGCTGTGATAAATCAAAACAACAAGGTTCATGCTATTATCTTATTTAACTGGGAAATGTTTAGGCACATTTGCATCAAAGAATGTTACATGACCTGAATTAACTGCAATTTTATTAATAAATAATGTTATATTACATAACACCTGCCCAGTCTAACATATTGTAATGAGACTTGTGGGGATCTGTATCATGATCATGGAATGTCAAAATATAGACCCCAAGACAGGGAAACTCTGTACTCCAAGACAGCACAGTTTAGTGTCTGACACCAAATGACCTTTTCCTTCATTTGGGCATTTGTGTTTCTGGTAGTGATTTTATGAAATTAACACATTATGCAGTCTATTTCTTTAAAGCTCTTTGAATTTTGTAAAGTTTGCACTGTTACTGAAAATGCCAAATCACATTTCTAGCAATATTCTCTGAATACTAAGCTACCAGGGAAGAAAGTCATAAAGAGCTGGAAGGTTTTGTTTAACAGCATTTTAAAAGGAGGGGAGATACCAACATCCTGGAAAAAACCTGTGGTGTCTGTAATACCCAAAGATGGTAAAGACTGATCTGATCCAGCTTCATATAGACCCATTTCAATTCTAAGCCATGATTATAAAAAGTTTATGTCTATAATAGCTAAAAGAATGGCAAAGGTGACGCCAAAATTGATTTATATGGGTCAATGCAGTTTTGAGGAGGGGAGGCAAACATTTCACAATATTAATAGAGCAACGATGATCCAGAGGGAAGCAGAATGTAAGAAAATACCTCTGTTACCGGTGGATCTTGATGCAGAAAAAGCATTCAAAAGAGTAAGCTGTGATTTTATGAGTAGGGCTATGGAAGCATTTACATTTCTTCATAAAATAATAAGGTTAATTAGAAGGATATATGAGGGTCCAGAGGCAAAAATTAAGGTGGAAAGGTTCCTCTCTGAGAAGTTGTGTCTGAAAAGAGGAACCAGGCAGGAATGTTCTCTTTGCCCTTTGTTATTTGCTTTATATTTAGAAACATTTGCAAAAAAATAAGGAGATTCAGAAACTCAAGGATATAACTGGTATGCTCAAGGAAAGGTGGCTTTAATTGTATATGATATTACTTTGCAGCTGGTAGAACCAGAAAAGGATAATTCAGTGTTGTGGAACCAGAAAAGGATAATTCAGTGTTGTGGAACATTCTGAAACAGTTCTGGGTTTTTCAAGATATAACATTAATGAAGATAAAACAAAGGCTATAGCTATAAACAGTGTACCCATACATAAACTGGATCAGTAATACCCATATTTATGGGGACATGATAAAATAAAATATTTAGAAGTATGGATTAAAAAGGATACTATTATAGCAGCTAATGATATATGGGAAGAGACTAAACAAAAGATAAAACAAAGAATGGGAAGCTGGAAGCTCTTGTCTATGGCTATGGGTAGCAAGATAAAAGGAGTAAGATGTTTTTAGTCCCTTTAATGTTATACTCAGATCAGGTATATTTTTATTGACTAGAGGAGAAGTTGTAGATAGTAATTAATAAAGAATTGAAGATTTTGTTTTGGGGAGGAAGAGGGCAATAGTCAAATGGGATAAGCTGATCCTACCAACAGAGCAAGGAGATTTAGGATTACCTGATTTGAAAGGATATTTTAGAATTACACAGTTAAGGCTCTTATATATAACACAAACAGAAAGCTATGATTCAAAGTGGAAAGTGATGATGATGAAGCAGGGGGGTAATTCAAGAAATAAGGAAATAATGGGATTTTGTGAGCAGATCCTTAAAGAGAATAACAACAGTTATAAAAATATTATATTCATAAAGTGGAAGAAAGTATATTAAGAACTAAACCAACACAGGAATGGAGAAAGAGATTCTGCTGATTGGAATGACTGCAACTAGGGGTACAGAGAATAAGCAAGGAGGTAGCTAGGATTTACTGGTGGAAGATGACAAAGGAACCAAGGTTGTTGCATCTTTTGGCTTTTCCCAGTTAGGGGTCGTCACAGCGAAACTCCGGTCCGCTAATGATTGGCAGTAGATTTTTATGTGCCGAGTTGCCAGCTCTGATGCACAACCTTCAATGAAGGTACGTCCATTCACGCATGTGTCCACACAGAAGACGGTCTAGCTGAGAATCGAACAGGACAACGTCTTACTGTGAGGCGACAATGCTACCGCAGCACAAGGAACCAAGGTATTGGGAACAAATAATTAGAGAGGGAAAGGTAATAGAATGGGAAGAGGTCAAGAAAACATTTGGATTGCAGGATAGTGGTTGTCTTTTGTGCCAGGGATTGATACAGATACAGAGAAAGGGATAGGGGAATCCTAAATGAAAAATCTGCACTGGCTGAGTTTTTAATTAAATCTAGAACAGAACCTGCTGTTAAAAAAGGAATAATTAGTATTGCATATAGAATACTGCAAGATATTTATAGGAATCAATCAGAAGTACTCAGAAGAGATTGGGAAGACAGATTTGATATCCAATTCACAGATAAACAATGGGAGAACATATTTATGACACTCACATATGTGACAAAATCTAGGGGATTTAGGATTTTTGCTTGGAAGTGTTTGTATAGATACTGTTATACCTTAAGCAGACTCCAAAGAATTTTTCCTCAGGTAGATGGCAAATCTTGGAGGTGTAATGGGAAAGAAAAAGATGCCTGGGACCATACATTTTTGGAGTGGAATGAGCTGGCAGACTAAAAATTCCATACAGAGTACTCTGTCAGGAATACTGGGGACAAATGAGTGTAACTAAGACAATTATTTTTGAGCTGGGATATAGGATCTGAATTGTCTAGACATAGTAAACCTTGTTAAGTTTAATTTGGGTGGCTACCAAAATGCAATTACTAGAAAATGGAAATGAAAATCTATACCAGCTATACCTGAAGTAGTGAGTATTGTCACAGAGATAAAAGAACAGGAAGTGGGATTTTTAGAAATGGGCAGAAGTAAATTATATAGAAAAAAATGGAAATTGTGGGAACAATACATGTAGAAAAATGTTCTGGAGGAGAAATTTGGTTTTAGAGAAGGCAGGAATTGACCAATTTATGTAATGTTGTTTTGATTATATGACATATAACAATATATGTGATGTATAATTTTTGTAACTGTGAAATTGCTAATATGGTTTGATTACTTTTCTATAAATGTAAGTTTGCCTATGTCACCGGTGGTAATTCAATAAAGGTGTTTAAAATATTCTCTGAATACCTTTTGTGTAAAAATCAAACTCACAAGGGATTTCGGTCTTATTCTGAGTGAGGGTCATTGATAACTGCACATAGGTTCATAGATAAACACTAGGCAATCAGTCTAAAGCCTAGCCAATGTCCAGACAGTGACCAATGGGACAATCAAATCCTGGACCTTGTATCTGTGTGATAAACACCTTAAGAGTTATGCCAACTCCTAATCCATTTGTTTATATATTTTTTATGTGTAGTTTAATTTATGCATTTGTAATTTTAACTGGGTATCTGAACCTGCCCACCTCTGACATTTTCCAGCCAAGACCTGGCCCTCAAGAGTTATGACTGAATGCAAAGTATATATATATATATATATATATATATATATATATATATATATATATGTGTGTGTGTGTGTGTGTGTGTGTGTGAGTGTGTGTATATCTATAAATATATATATATATATATATATATATATATATATATATATATATATATATATATATATATTCACTTTAGAATCTCTAAAGCCCAAAATATTTAATTTCAAAAGACTGAGACCAAAATCTCGAAAGCTCAAAACATTGAAAACTCAAAACACTGAATTTCATAACATTGAAAAAACACAGGACATCAACACTTACTATATTCCAGCATGACTAGAGATACAGAAACAAATAAAAGACAAATCATATTACACTTCTTCAAATACAAGCAGGGAGGGCACACCCCCTATACTCCCCATGTGGGGGCCTGCACCCCTCAGCCCCTGCTACTTAACTATATCATCTCCGAGCAATCAGCATAATGCCTAAAATATATATTCTTTATTTGTATCAGGATGTATAAAAACATTCTTATTGGCAATATACTTGCAAAAATGGCAATGTCTATAACCAAATGTTCCTTGTCTCTTAGAAGTAGTTTTACTAGTTACCATGCCAGTTCTGTGGCAAAGCCTACGTTTTAATGACTTCAAATTTTTATAAGCAACTTTTGGATATGTCCCCACAACTTGCTCTATCCCACTATTTGCTGTTAGGACATGCCAATTCTTGTGTATAATATCCATAACTTTCTTATTGTCAGAGGTATAAGGTAGACATAATCTACATTCTTTTTTATGATAACCATCCATCCTTTTCACCAGTGGCCTATTCCTTTCTGAGAAATAAGGTTTACTTCTACCTTTCCTTCCTCTATGGGCCATTTGTAAATGTTCACCACATTCAGCCTCAGTATATCTTCTGTCCCTAAACTCTTTCTTTAATAAGGCTACTTGCTGGAACATTCTACTGTCTTTGCTGGTAAGTCTAGAGGTATGTAGAGCCAGTCCTGGAGAAGGTTTTTGTTTGTCCCTAGCTAGAGGGGGGGTTGGGCGAGATGGTAACTTTGAAAGTGACCGCTTTATGGTAGGATCTTACCAGGGAGGATGATACTGTAGGGTTGCTGCAGTAGTTACTCATGTTGGTTAATACCAAGTCCAAGATATTATTACCTCTTGTGGGGGTATCGACTAGTTGTTCCAAGGTGTTTGCAATGACAAAATCAAGTAATCTCTGGGCATTTGTGTTCTAGCATGAGTAGTTCTTCCAGTCTATGTTTGGCTAGTTAAAGTCACCCAGGATCAGGGTAAATGGTTGAATCTTGATAGATTTGAAGAGGTCCAGATAGGCGGATTGGGGATCTTGAGTCAGATTTGGGGTCGGTAGCTAGCTATGATTTGAATAGGGGGGTCTTGTCAATGGTTAACTGCACCTGTAGTGTCTCTTGTGCATCATACTGTTTGACAAGTCTGGAGGTGTGTATGTCTTTAATATAGAATGAAACCGCACCTCCTTTGGCTTTACTGCCCACAGTTTGGGGTCCAAATGTATGATAGGATGAGTAACTAAGTAAGGCTGGGGTGCTCTCCTCTGCTTTGAACCAGGTTTCTGTAACTGTGCAAATGTCAGCATTTTCCAGGGTTAAGAATGCTTGTAATGAGTGCAGTTTGATGTTTAGACTCCTAACATTTAGCAGCATGACCTTTAATTTGCATTTTGTTGAAATTTTACGTTGGTAGTTTTAACCTCATCACTTTTCCTAAAAAAGGCTCTATGGGGAGGCAACAGCCTTTGCCAGAAGCCTAAAGTCCAAGTGAGACAAATGCAAGCCATCTCTAGCAAAGCATTCTGGTCTGTTGATCATATCTTCCCAGGCTGTCAGGTACTGGATCCCCTGTAATGACACCAGAAACTAAGCCAATTGTTTAAGTCAATCATTTTCTATTTGTATTGAGGCATCATTCTGGGTGATGGTAGAATGCTACTTAAGGGACATACTTGCCTGTGACACATACTCAACAAGCTCAATCATGTTTCTCTTCGTATAGTCCAGGGAGGTATGTCTCAGGTCATTTACGCCAACATAGACTATGACAGAGTCATAACAGTACCTGTTGCTGAGAGACTTGAGTGCGTATGTGATATGGTGGCTTTTGGTCACTAACAAACAACTAACCATGACTTTCTCCTTATCCAGCCTGGTGAGAGGCACATCTGTGTGTTTCACAATGGAGTCTCCTATGATTAATATGTTGGGTTTATGGTTAAGCCGTAGTGTCTGTGAGACACAGGTGTGTGGACTATGTGTGGTACGTGGTGTGAAGGGCTGTGGAGATCTCATGTGTTTTTATCTCGGAGGCGTCCTTTGTTTGGGTATGTTTTTGTTGAGGACCTTCACATATGTGGGTGTGTTATGTAGGTGTGGGTGGTGTTTGAGGTATAGTGATTGTGTTGACAACCTTCTCAGTGCCGGATATACTGGTTTGTGAGGCAGAGCATAGACTGTACGTTCCTAATGTAATTTTATCTCTTGCAACTTGTGTTCATAGGTGGTAGTAGTAGATGGTTGTCTGTGTACATGAGGCAGTTGTTACACTGTCTCAGGATGCCCATATCAACCAGACTGGCAGGAGAAACTGTAGGAAATTGTCCATTCATATTTGTCAGAATCTGAGAGACAAAGGCCAGGGAGAGCTAAGGGGTAGGCCTAAAGCCCAAATGCCTAAACCAAAACTAAGAGGCTTAGAATAACACTTACAATTTGAAAAGGTTGAAAACAAGCAGTAATAAATGCAACAGGAAAGATGCAATTGAACACTTTAGAGAATAATCAGCAAGTAGCAGAAAAAGCAAGATGAAGTAATAGAGTAAGAGGAGGAAACAGAAGTATAGTAAAAGCAGCTGAATAAAGTGTTTTTTATTTATTTATTTTTTTTTTAGTAAAGTGGAAAGGAAGAGAGGAGGAACAGAAAATAATTCAAGGTTAAGTACCTAAGGGGTTTGGCCTTCCCAAATGATCTCTGTATTAGGCAGAATGAGCTAATGAGATGAGACTGGTAGGAGTGCCATCAGCCCCATCAGGTGCAAGGAATACAAATCCAGCTCCATCAATGCCAGGGCTACAAATCCAGCAGCATCAGGTGCCAGGGTCACAAATCCAGCTCTGGTTACCTGAGATGTAGTCAGGGCTTTATCCATCAGTGCCATTAGAGCTGGCTAATACTATATGTATGCTTGTGTCATTTATCCTACACCCTTTACTGGGATACAAATGACAATAAAGAATGATAATCTGTTATGAATGTGAACCTTTTCCCATAAAATACTGATGAAGTTCCTTCTTTTTCCAGATGATGCTGTGTTTTCTTATCACTTTAAGCATAATCTTGTTTGCCTGTTATGAATGATATTGATGTGAATGTTTATCCATATCCTGTGCAATAGAATAATGCCAGTTCTATAGGGTAAAGCATAACATTTCAGTCCAGTTAGCATGAATGTATCAAAGTAGATTAGAAGCTCATCTGATGTAAACATTTCCGTAAAGTCCACTCATATCTGTCCATCCATTTCTAGTTTGACACATTCTATACCAAAGCATTCAGAGGGTGCAGGACCACTGCATACTTTGCTTGAGACTTGTACTAATTTTTTACCAGGCATAGGAATGACAAAATATGCAAATAGTTCTGGGGCTTTCTACTCTATAGCACATTCTTAATCTTGTCTTGTATCCTACACGTGTAATCACATTAAATAGGAAATGTCTTCTTCTAAAGCCTATACTCCTGTATGCCTTTTACTTTCTGTAGATTAAGTCGATTGTCTTTGTCATATTTGCCTGTCATCAGATTATCATTAAGTTATATTGCGTATCAGGCATTCTCTTTTGTACTTTTCATTTGCACTTAACCCTGCAGCAAGAAAGTCATCCTCTTCCTTATTAATGATGAAGAAATGTCTACTGTCTGTGATAATGGATACTGCAGGATATGTATTATGGGTTTTTGATAACTGAGAATTTTGAAAGATGTGCACATCTCCTGGTTTTCCTTTCTTTAATGCCACCACTACGGATGCATCTTGTTCACTTCTTTCATTTGCATATAATATCCCTACCTTTACCAAGTACATAAGGTACTGTCTGAGTCTTGTGAAATGGTGGGTTGACATTTGTCCTCATTCAGTTTTGTCCTTTAAATTCTTCAGTGGACCCATTTCATTTCCAGCTATGTGCTTACTATTGCCAAGCAGTGATGGCACATTATGTATTGAATGAATGCCAGTTTAACTCAGTTTTCCATATCCATTCTCTGCCATGTAGGTTTGGTCCTCTCTTGCTTGGCATATGCAAATCAAAAATCTGCATTTTACCACTATTAGTTACTAGTAGATTCATTTTACTTTCAGGTGTTATGCTCTTACCTCTCATGTTTTCAACGACATGTTTATTTCATTGGTATCTTTGGAAGCACTTTCTTATGATCAGTAAAAGAAACTAGAGGGAATGCTACCTCTACTGCTACTTTTAGGTGACCGATAATGACTTTAAAATCATCTCTAGTAACTTTATGCATGCCTTACTCAGCCTCTGCATATAAAATTGTACTATCTTAAAATGGAACATGTACAGAATTCACTTCCTAAAGTATGTTTTACCGTGTATTTAGTGATTAGTCCCTTTTGTTTCAAAGCCTTAATACATTGTTTGTACTGTAGCCATGCAACCATCTTCTGTTTTCATTCCAGCGCAAAGCTTTCTCAATCCGTGTTGCACTGTTTCTTTTTTCTTTCCTTCCTTACCTCACAGATATTTCACCATAAAGCCTCTAAAGTTACTGCATTCATAAGTCACACTCCTTGTCAGATGTACTTTCTGGCACATCAAAATTCTTACAAAACCGAAGTACCTTGAATCAAGAAATGTAAATGCGATGAATAAAAAATACTATTTGCCTTTTAGAGCTGCAGAAAGACATAAAGAAGAAAGAAAGAAGAAAAAGGTGAATAGTTAACTTCTATGAAATAAACTCTGAGATTTCTTATTGTAATGGTAATCTCTAAGGTTATAATATACTGCAGAGTATGTGAGATGTTGGAAGCTTGTTCCTTGCATAAAGCATGAATTTCAGACAAATGTCACTTTTTGCAGTTTTCTGGTCATTCTTTTGTGTATTTCTACCAAAATGTTTACTATTTGTTATAAGAAATGTTGTATCAGAAATACTTGGATTTTACACTGATAATAATATAAAGAAATATGTAGTAATTGTTTCTTTAGTCATTACATGTTCAGATAGATGTGTGTTCACACTTTTTCTGGATGTTAGGATCAGTATGCTAGTCTAAATCTTAACAAGACATACCGAAGTAGTCAACTATGCATATTGAGACAGAAAAATAGAAAGGGTTCCCCTATGTTACCATAAATCAGAACATTCAGAGTCAAAATTAACAGATACCCCCCCCCCCCACACAGCGAACTAGAACAATACATGGCTTTATCAGTACAGTAAGACTTGATACACTGTAAGAAAGCATACATAGTAAGAAAGCACACTGTGCCAGTACACTGTCTGGAAACTAAAGAAACTAAACACTAAACTTAAAATGTATGTTTTTGCAGGGCCACACATAGGGAGTTGGGATTCTCACACCTTTAAGGCTTACATTCTGAGATTGCTGGAGCTTAGAGAAAGAGCAAAACAGTGGGAGCTGGAAACTTCAAAGCAAGGTGCAGAGTTGGAAACAACTGAATGGGAGGGTTTAAGTGGAATGGTGGGACTACGTTATGCAGGTAATACCCTATGTATAATCAAACAACAGCTGGGATCAGTCCTTTCATCTACAAATTGCCTCAGTACCCCCTCATTATAGTTACTTTATTGACTATATACTCCTTAGATGTCTTATTATTATCAAATAAAAATACTGAGTCATAGTAATGTATTCCAGCTTGCCTTATTCAAACTTACACACACACACACACACACACACACACACACACACACACACACACACACACACACACACACACACACACACACACACACACACACACACACACACACACACACACACACACACACAAACTGCCCAATCAAATTTCCAATTGCAAAAAAAAAAACAAAAATATATATATATATATATATATATATATATATATATATATATATATATGGATCTACCTGACTAGATCGAAACTTCATAACACCGACACGCACTTCACCGACACCACATAATCGACAGTTCACAAACACGACACCACATACACTCAACACATCACAACAACAAACAAAACAAATCCCCTATCCAAAACCCACACACACAACACAAGCACACCAAAATCCTTACAAACCAACACTAACCCTTACATACACAACTATCTACAACCCTAACCGAAACCCTAACCCTAAGGTCCGTCACTATCGCACACTCACCTAACCCGCGCCCTAACCCTAACTCACTTAACCCGCCCCAACCCAAAATATATCACTACTGCACCCTTACCTAACCCGCGCCCTAACCCTAACTCACTTATCCCACCCCTACCCCTACAGACCGCCAACATCGCACACTTACCTTACTCGCACCCTTACCTATCCCGCTCCCTAACCCTAACTCACTTATCCCACCCCTACCCCTACAGACCGTCAACATCGCACACTTACCTTACTCGCACCCTAACGGCCGTCACTACCGCATACTTACACATCCTTTCCCCATCTCAGTGTTCTCAGCGTCAGTGTCTTCCTCCATCGGTCTTCTGCCTTGTCGATACTCCGTCGGTCTTCTGCCTTGTCGATCTTCTGGCGATTTGTCGGTGTTCTGACGTTTCTATCTACTCAGGTAGATCCATATATATATATATATATATATATATATATATATATATATATATGTATATAAAACAACCACTGTAATGTATTTAACTCAAATGCATACTAGACCTAGTAAGCTAGAACAATAACTGCTTAAAATGACAGCTGGAATCAGTCACTGTCATCCACAGACTGTTTCACTGACCACCAATTACAGTCATTTTATTGACCACATACACCTTGGAAGTCTGGCTATGAACAAATGACAGAATAAATGCTTAAATAACAACAACGGTAATTGCTGTCCATTACATACAATGCAGACAATGCAATCCATTGCATTCCTCTGTACACATACATATGCTCGCGTGCAGGCACACACACACACACGCACACATGCACACACGCACACACGCACACACACACACACACACACACACACACACACACACACACACACACACACACACACACACACACACTCAGACACAGAGCTAGGATTAGGGTTAGCACCCATTATTAATGTGGGTGGGTGGGGGTAAACCCTAACCCTAATGTTGCTACTTCCCCCAACCATAACCACACATTTCACCTTAATAAAAACCTTCCCGTAACACTGCCAGTACATAAGACACACTCACACGCACATACACATACACACACTAAACGCACTACATCTATTCACTTACCTAACCTTGACCCTAACCCAAAAATACACACTCTCGCAGACAAACATACAACACCTATCCCTTTCCTAATCCGGACCCTAGCCCTAGCTCACAAACATACGCAGAAACACTCTAACCCCCTCCCACTCCACTTACCCATCTTGACAAAACATACCATTGACATTTGTGCCCCTCAGCTATCCATACCTTTGGTATTGCACAACACCCCCTGTGCTTGTTGACAAAACGAACATTCTACAAAATGTAGGGTGAACCACACACATACACACACACACACACACACACACACACATATATCTATATCTATATATATATATATATATATATATATATATATATATATATATATATATCTATATATAGGGATTCCATACATTTGGTCGAATTACACTTAGTCGAAAATGATTCCAGACATTTCACTTCACTGAAAGCTCACTTGACTGAAAGGCCACTTGGTCGAAGTTCATTTGGTTGAAAATGGAATATAGCCCCTGCCCCACTGCAGTGCAACCCTGGAGTGAGAATATTAAATAAGGGGGTGTGTGGGGGGCACAGCCCCCCACATTATGCCAATAGTTTTTACTAAAGATATATATATATATCAATGCATTTCTAATGGATATACCTTCTTACAATAGTGAATACATTAAAATTATGTGGGGGGCTACACCCACCACACCCCCCATTATGGGGGGCTGTGCCCCCCACACCCCCCTTTTTTAATATTCTCACTCCAGGGTTGCACTGCAGTGGGACAGGGACTATATTTCTTTTTTGGCAAAATGAACTTCGACCAAGTGAGCTTTCAGTCAAATGAGCTTTCAGTGAAGTGCAATGCCTGGTATAATTTTCGACTAAGTGTAATTCGACCAAATGTATGAATCCATATATAGATATACAGATATAGATATATAAATTTTAAAATTATCTTTTATTACTCACATGAAGAGCAGTAGAACAGCTGAAAAATAGAAGTTTCATTAAGTCTGGTAGTTGGGTAAGGAAAGGTCTTATATGGATGATGCAGTTAATAGATATGGGACAGGTAATGGATATTTACAAGGTCTGAGGCTGGTTTGCCTTTCAGTGGAAAGACAGGTTGTAGCAAATCATTGTAGTTGCACAGGGTAATAATGTATTTCAAACTTACAAAAAGATGGATAATCCAGGGATTCATGGCATTCTGCTACAGTAAATTTTCTTACTTAGGTGGCTCAGGGTGTAGATGGGCATTATTGTTTTGTTCCAAAGTCTTGTCGACCAGTTGTAGATTTGTTGCACTCTGTTCTTCTGACATTTATGGAACAGTTAATAAATCACTGGGATAGAGCTGTTTGTCTCTGAATTCCATTGGCTCCTTATTATACCTTCCTTGTGCCTTTTTAGCTGTCTTGCTAGAGAATGTTACATTTTTTTTCTTTTGATAATTCACATAAAATCCTTCTGATGCTTCCACATGCATTATATCAGTGTGGGATGCATTCTACTGTATATGTTTATTGGTCTCACATTTTGCAAGATTTCCCAGGCTAAACCAATTCTGGGAGGCACTTTCATAGGTTCATAGGTAGGTACTAGGCTATTGGCCCTAGGGCCTATACAAGCCTAGCCAAAAAGGAACTCTGACTTTCGCCACCCAAGAAAATTATTTTCCTGTGCCCCTGTCAAGCAGAGCCACAGAAGTGATCCCTGGGGTGAATTTCCTATTTCTCATCCAATCATGAGGATTTTTCTTGAAGAGTGCTAATGAGGAGCTCTGTTTGACATAGATAGGTAGTCTGTTCCAGAGTATGGGAAGTCTCTGGGACAGGGGTTTATCCCTCCAGCATGTTCTGTTTATTGTGGTGACAAGGTTTAGGTCCCTACAGCATGTAGCTCAGAGGGATTGGGATTTCTTTAAGTGGAGCATGTCCAACAGCTCTAGGTTTGACTTAGCTTTGTATGTTAGGCAGAGATCACCTCTGAGAAGGTGATATGCGATGGAGTAAAGCTGGAGTTTTTTGAGAGGGTCTGCGTAGAGCATCTGTTTGAGCACAGTAATCCTCTTTGTGAGGTATTTCTGTGGCATTTCCAGTTGTTGTAGATGTCTTGTGAGGTACATACTAAAAGGGGTGTTGTACTCTATAACGGGGCTAATGAGTGATGGGTAGAGGAGAACAATGACCTCTTTTTTTCTGGATGAAAAACCTTTTGTGATGAGGTGTGCCACATAGAAGGATTTCCTGACCACTGTGGTGATGTGATTATCAAAGGAGAGACTACTGTCCACCTGTGTCCCAAGGTCTCTTATCACACTTTCGGTGTTAAGTAGACTACCGCCTATGTGGTAGTTCATGGGTACAGAGTTTTTCTTGCTACATACTTCTAATCATTCATTCAGTATGTAGCAAGATCTCGACTTCACAAGATATTACATTTTATTTTATTTTATTTTATTTCATCTTATTTTATTTATTGTATTTTATCTATGAAGTTCTTGCAAATATTGGGTTTTCAACCCATAATACTGTGTTTTTAAATTAATGGAATTAATGAGACTGTTTATGCTGTTAATTAGAAGTGCTTAGTTACCATAGAGACTAATTTTCCCGCCTAGGGATGTATTTAATGGACATCTCTTCTCAGTTTTATTTGTAATCTGATGAAGCGTGGATAGTTTCTACGTGAAAGCGCTTATTTTTTCTGGATCCCAATAAAGTTACTTTGGAATAATTCTACTGGACTGGACTGGATTCTGTGACATTGATTATTTGAATATCGTGGTTGGTAACTCTCGTTTTGGTTTTGTGATTTTTTCCCTAGGAAATGTGAGATCTTGGAGTTAGATTATAGAATTATTGGGGGTCTGGGAGGTGCACACTTTCATTTGCTTTATTCCTCCCCAGGGTAATTCCTGGAGCATGCACAGAATGTGTCAACGTTTTTTGTTTCGATGTAATAATATTGATATTCTCAATGACGTTGTAGCTTTGATTAGCTAGCCTCTGTCTATACACACACACATACACACACACACACACACACACACACACACACACACACACACACACACACATGTAAATAGGATTATGCACTCATTGAGGGTGTAACTCACTGAAGGTAGTTACACCTTGAATTTATTTTTCCAGGTATGAGAACTGTCAATATCACCACCACCACATATATTCCAAAAAGAAGATCTGAGATTGCAATCTCAAGAAGACTTGGAGTACAAATATCACGAAAAGAGTTGTGCGTGCGTGTGTGTGTGTGTGTGTGTGTGTGTGTGTGTGTGTGTGTGTGTGTGTGTGTGTGTGTGTGTGTGTGTGTGTGTGTGTGTGTGTGTGCATGTGTGCGTGTGTGTGCATGTGTGTGTGTGTGTGTGTGTGTGTGTGTGTGTGTGTGTGTGTGTGTATGCACAAAAACAAAATACCCCAAACAACATCCAAGGGTAAGGAGGTACACAGACAAGCTCATTAGACTTTCTTGCAGTTTTTACTGATAAGTTTGACCATGTAGCTGTTTTACCCTTTCTGAAACAGACAATTCCCATATACTCTGACAGCATCTATCAGGATGTGATTCTGTTCAGGTGTGATGTTGTCTTGCTTGTGTCTTGATCCTTGATTCTGTGGCATATTGTAACCTGAAGGCATTAATGTATGGCCGCAGTTAAGGGTGATTTACACAGGACACCCACACATAGATGGTTTAGGAGTAGGTATTTCAAAGTGTACTGTGTGCTATTTTAATTTCCTGCAGTGACTATTTTTAATCAGTACTTATGAATTTATTTTTAACATGACCGTTTTAACTCATTTAATGATGCTGCCTTATCTCTCAGTAACCCTTTATAAATGCCCTAAAATATAAAAATGTACTTAGCTACTAAAAAATGGCACTTTATACTGTTACACTCCTCTGATTCTTAACATTGTAAAAAAATCATATCTGATGTTAGGGTTGGGAGGTTGGCATAATGGTTAAGGTTTTTACCTTATAAACACAAGGTGCAGGGTTTGATTCTCACATGAGGTTATTGGCTATGCTTAAAATGGCCCACAAGGGCAGCTAGTGTAGTACTAATCTATGAACCTATAACCTGACTGCTATAAATATGCTGATGTTAGTGAAGTGAACTAATCTTGTTGATTTCCCAAAACTTTCCAAGTATTAACTGTTTCCCTAATTTGTTTGTACTTTCTGTAGATTTGTCATTGACAAATGAGGCTCTGTACAAGTTAAAATGGCAGAGTTAAGCTTATTGGCATAAATTTAAGTTAATTTATAAATGTCCTATTCTCTATGCATTTGACTTCAGTATGAGCATTTATAAGGCTCAGGTGGCATAAGGTTACCTCGACTTGCCATGCAGACTGCACTGAAGGGTTCTGAGCTCTCTGTAGTGCATAAGTGAATAGCAGGCCTAAGTACAGTAAAGCATTTCATACATTTTTACATATATATTCGGCGTAGTAGCAGTCAGCAAAAGTAAACTTTAACCTACTAGTACTGTGTCCTTATGTGGTCTAAGTTTACCCATCAATGAAATTTTCTGTGAACAGCTAGTCATCGAACACTAACCATCGAAACTCCATTTTATCGAACAGTCACAGCATCGTAAAGAAAATCAATGAATACTCAAAGTTGGCAAACATACACAAAACAGAAGGTAGTATGCACTTACTGGTATGCTAGGGATAAGGAAATCTGCCCTTTCCCTACTGGAGTGCGATAAACATGTCTGATGAAATACTTCAAATATAACTGTAGAAATAATGCAGTGCACCTGCCTAAGATTTTTTTTTTTAATATGAACTGTCAATAAAACACTGCAACAGCAGTTTATGATATTTTGTCTCTGTTATTGTATTTATTTAATTATTTATTATTTTACTTTTTTTTTATTTTTCTGTGATTTATGTTCCATTTTTCACAGGTCAGGAATCCTGGGGCAGCCCAGCCTCATACCACTCAGGTCAGGGAATATTCATCATCACACTCTGCTATATGGAGACAACTTCTCAGGGTTAGTGCAGTGGCTCCATTTCTGTAGGTATCCCAGCACAATGTAATCTAGAAAGCCATAAATGGAGAGAGCCTCAGGATTTAATAGAGGATGTGGTTGAGTGGTCATTGGAGAGATGCCTTCAGCCTATGCAAGACCACCTCCAGTGGGCTATGGACTTGCTGAACTGGAAGACTCTGTCTACCAAGTGACAGGGGGCCTCCCCTCTCAAGTTACCAGAATCAGTGTGAACATCTGAGGTCTTCTGGACCTGGATTTGACTTTACCCAACATCTCCTCACCCTCAGCCTTTTGTGTCTGTGTGCCATCTCTACGTCTTGTGTCCCCCATCCATGTCAGCCCACCATACTGTTCCTGTATGTCATTTATGCTGCATCCAGTTCTTAACAATTCTCTAAGCCTCTCTCCTACACTCTCTTCCCTGACTTCCCATTTATATAAAAACATGAAAAATAGGGGGTCTATCTCCCACCAAAAATGTAGTACCCCTTCTTTCCCACCATCTCCAGTGCAACCATATTGATGTTTTCCTTTTGTGTACACCTTGTCTTTCTCTCCCTCATTTCTGGCTGTTATATCTTCCCATTCCAACCTTTAAAAAAAGCATACAGGATGTCCACATAAGGAAGCACATATATTCAGTACATAACAACTTACTATCTTTTTTATAGTGCTCACATGCAAACCCTTGGACTATGAATCCCATTTTATGTCTACAATTCTTTTCTAAATGCAATGAAAGACTGACATTTTTGTTTTAATTTGGATGGAAATGGATTTAATTATAAGAGGTAGTGTGACTGTAAGTCCTATGTCCAAGATTCAGCAACATTCTCAGTTCTGCTGAAGTCTTTTCAAAAACCTGAAATTTTTGGTGGCAAGTACCAACTTATGGGATCACTTAAAGGATAAATCCATCAAGAAGGTAAAAAAATAATGCTTGTCATCATATGTTGACATTCTGTGCCACATTAACACTTCATTCTCACTCTTTACCCATTAGCCTCAAAGAAAATGCCACTACTTTACATACCATCTCCAGTAAAATCTGCTGGTTTACTACTAACTCCTCCAATAATGCACACCACTGCCTGTTACTAAAGATTAATGGCTCCCAGTAAATTTGAGAGCCAGCCTCCTACTAGGACCACCAATTCACAATGCCCTTTCTCCTGAGACATTGTCACCTCTCACTCATAAACTTTTCACCAAAATCCCCACATATAATCTAAGCAGTATCTCTCAATCTCAACCTGTCCTACTAACTCCAAAAAATAAACTTTATTGCAATGATTGTGCATTCTCTATACTAGCACCTAAACTATGGGACTCCATTCCTCTCTCAATCTGAGACGTCCAGAAGTACCTAGACTAACATTTTAACATTTAACTTGATAAAATACCATTACCCTATCTAAACATACTCTACCCTGTCCTCTACCTTCTGACCAATGATTAATTTTATGTACCTACACTTCAGATATCCTTAACTCAACTGTATATTTTGGTGCCTGAGCTTATCTCCTCAGCCACATGATGTGAACTTTGATTATAATCTTCATGTATTGTCTTAGTCTAATAGTGCCTCTGCTGAAAATGGACATGTATCCAGCCAGACTAGCCTAAAATAAATAAATAAATAAATAAAGTACTCGGACTTCAGACAACAGCTTAAGGAACACCTCTTCAGCCAAACAAAGTGCAGGTGCTCTCATTCAAGTCAAAATACAAGAACCCCGTGCCTCTCTTACACCCCTTTATCCCTATTTCATCCCCTTGCCTACTGTCTCTCATTCATCCTACTTCCCTCTTTGCATCTCTCTCATGTTTCTTCACCTTTCTACTCCTCTTCCCTCTGCATGCCTCTGTCACCTTTTCTCTGTTTTGTCTCCATGCTATCCTTTCCTGCAACTATTGCCACTTGCCTCTTCTAATGTCTTCATCTCTCTCTAAATAATGATGTGCTGCTATCCCTGTAGCATAAGCCATCTCAGTCATTATGGGTACATCTTATCATCTTATCAATAAAGCTCTTCTAAGTGTAATTCTATTTTCCCATCCATGTTTTGACTTGTGGACTGCATCTTGGCATCTGTAAATATGCATATATATTGGTTTTTAGCATATCCTTGTATCTGTAAACATGTTTTGTGCATTTCTTATGTGATCCTATTCACCTGTGCTGTGCCTGAAAATGGTCCATTGAAATCAGTGTACAACCTATGTAAATAAATATAAATAAAAATAAAATAATACATAAAATAATACTTTTATATGGATAACAATAATTCTTCATAATGCAAAAATGAAATACCTACTAGCTCATATTTGTAGTATTAAACTGATCACTGCTATCCAGATGAAATTATCCCCAGCTGTTTGGAAAGGGGCTTCACTTCAGCTATTTTGTGTGCATTGTGACACTTCAATTGCCTTAGCAAGACATAGTCTCATGAATAAAACTGAGGACATTTGCTAACAATGAAAACTAAAGGAAAGAGAGGTCTCATCTATGTCATGCAGGCTGAGACAAAGTGTTTTCAGAAATAATACAAAGTTTGAAAAGGGTAAACATGATCTTTGGAACTTTATGTTTTGTGGCAGAGATAAATAAAAAAAGAAGAAATTGAAAGATGCTGAAGGGTTTCTGGCACTGAATTACAACCTGATGTTGGAATATGGCCTAAAATAAATGTATGAAGAAGTTAACTATGTTAGAGGGTGGTGGTGTCCTTTAACTGTTGACATGACCCAACTGCTTAATTCTGGATATTTTCAATATCTGGGTTGATGAAGAGTCAGTGATTCTTATGAGGGATTTTTTTTTTTACTGTGCAAAATCTACGACATGTTCGGAGTATTATTGCTACCTTCCATAGAAAGAGACGTTCGCTTACTCGGTTTTCCAACTAGCTGTGGTCACATCACACTTGGTTGTGGTGCTAGTTGTTTGGCATGCTTGCTGCTTGATCTTCTTGCTGAGATGTCCTTTAGTGAATCACATGCTGCTGAGATGGTCAGGTAGAGGAATTTCAATAAGATCACTAATGACGATCAGATATTTGTTCTCGAACATCTGCAGGACAAAAATGTTGATAATGAGCCAAATGTAGCTGCAACAGCATATAATGGTGCGTTTACTGGAGTGCAGATGTCATCATCTCTTCCATGTATGGCTTGTCACTAATGTTGCTCACAAACCTTTGTATGATTGTTAGCAACCATAGAAGAGAATACCAAAGGTTAGAATTTCATTGGGAGTGAAAACTGTTCGTTAGTGAACAAAGCCCAATCACATCTCTGTTTGGTGGGCAGGCCAGGTATGATTGAAGTAGTGCACTTGTGTGGACTGTACTACACACTGAAAACTGCTCTTGTATCTCTTTCAGAAGGAAATTTTTTTTGGTGAAATAATGGTGATGTAGTAGTTTAGCAATGCATTATTGTTATTTGGTCAACGGATACCAAGCTAAGTTTATTTTAGCCTTATGGCTGCAGCTAGATGCCTATTAATTATTGCTTGTGTTCTGCAGTGTATAGAGTAGAAATCCAATAACTATGTACCTAGTATGCAGCTAGACTCATAGAGGTATTCAGTTGTGCATGCTGCTACACCTTTGCATACTGGTCTCTTTATAATTCACACAGGGCTCAGATAATGCTTTGGGCCGCACACCTACCCAACACTAGTAGGTTCATAGGTGATTACCAGGCTAAAGACCCAAGAGGACCTTTTCAAGCCTAGCCATGCTTCAGCGAGAATCAAAACCCGTACCTTGTGTCTGTGAGGTAAACACCTTAACCATTATGCCAACCCCCGTTGGGCACAATGTTGATGAATCTCATTTATAATCTTTAGCTCTACTCATTGCAGCCACGTGCACCTCCAGGCATTTCTGCAGTTACTTCCTACTGCCCCTGTAGGTGTCAAATATTGCTTGTTCATATTTGCATTAATTATTCCAAAACCATGCTACATTTATCTTGAAGCATGCATGATGGCAAACACAATTGTATTGATATCTGACCTCTGTAAATGAGTATTTGTTAACACTGTAAGGTGATAACTTAATTTTTTAAAGGCTTAAGCCACAACCACTGGGAATTAAAGCTACACACTCAAATGAGCTGTACTGGAGAAAATTAGTTAATTCAGTCAGATTTGTATCAATATATCCACGTGAACCCTGGTTTCTATAGAAATCACATGCTGAATTATATCCCAAGTTCTTTTTAGGTTCAGAGTAGTGCAGTCATCTTTAATGACAGCCAAACCAGACTGCTGTACTTTAATAAGATTAAACATATTAAATGCCTTAAATGACATCTCTAGCCAGGTGAATTAAAATTTCAGCTTGTGCATATTTAATTTTGTCTCAGCTAAAATGAAGCAATTGTCTAAAATGCTGCACCCATTAATTCCAGATTTCTGCCAAATGACCTTGAAATATTAAATATGCTTTTGGAGTAACACGTTGATCATGACAAGTGACTCATAGGTTCATAGCTTAGTGCTAGACAGGTGATTTGAGTAACCATATGTATCCTAGGTAGGCACCCTGGAAAGTATCACACGTAGGCTCACCTTTCTTCTTGAAAAAGGTCCTATATCTAATCTCTGGGACATGTGTATATCAACCTATTCAGTCATAAAGACTCAACTTGAAGGATGATAAGGTGTTACAACATTTAACATTCAAGACATGTTTGATCCACAGCAGGGAATCCTTTGGTCTTCCTTTGGGCTTGACCCTATCCCTGCGACTGCTTATTTATGTTATGAGTGCTGTTAACATTACCAGCATTTCTTAGGCAGAGAAGATGTAGTTAAGCATATAGCTATTCAACAGAGTGCTTGGCTACTGAGTTACCATGGACATAAACTCATCTGAGTGCTAAAGCACATGGCCTGATCAATTAACTGAATTATTTTTATACAACAATATATGAATACCTGAGATTTAGGCTATATTTCTTCATTGTTCAAACCTTTCCAGTCCTGACACTAATTTAACCAATATAACCTTCTCCATTATTTTTTACAACATGAAAATAAACGTCTGAGTCTGTATGACTGAGGGTTTATCCTACTACCCTTTCCCTTAAAGGTTAAACAAGTGCATGTCTCCAGTCTTGAGGAATTTTGCCATATTTATACAAGCTAGTAAATAACAAATAAAATTGCACTGTCTGTTCTTGCTGAAATGTTCTCAGGTCACCACTACTAATTCTCTCTCCTCCCTGTGCTTTTATTTGGATCCACTTTGCATAATAATTCTCTTTCAATATAATCTAATTTGATTTTAGTATCTGACGTTACCTGGATGTCACTAGGACAATTTAGCACCCATTTTGTGGAGCCAAACTGCTTTGCAAAAATATTTTGTAAATACATCTATAACCTGCTGTGTCTGAGAATACATTTTAGAATCTACCCACAATTTATCAGTTTGTATGTCTTTACTACTACTTTTTAAGTATCAGTAAAATGGTTTCCTATTATGCTCAATATTTTGGGCAGTGCAGTGATCCAGTGGTTAGTGTTTTCACCTCATGGCAAGAGGTTCTCTGGTTTGATTCTTGGCCTTCTCTGTGGAGTCTGCATGTCCTCCCTGCATTTGCGTGGGTTTCCTTCCACATTCCAAAGACGTGTTTCTCCCCAAGCCTCCACTGAAAGTGGGCTCTGTCCCAGTTGGACTTTCCTGGTAAACAAATGTTAAATAAATAAATCTTTATATAGATTTTCATCAAATTTTTCTTGATCTTGTCTCATGCTATGTTTAATTCGTCAGTCCAGCTTGTTTATTTTAGTTTTCAAAGTTGCAGTTTAACCTGTTTTCCATTTCTTATATTTTTTTGTCTCTCACCTTAGTCAACTATCATGCTCTTATGGAAATATATCCTCCTGGTATTGTGTGCCTAAATCCTGATGTTAACCATTTATTTTTTTCCATTCAAATAATTTGTCTTTCAAAACTTTTCACATTGCATCTGCAGTTTTTTCTCTGAACAAATCACTCAAATTAGTTTTAAATAGTGACTGTTTTGCTTCCATATAATCTGTAATTAACCTTCTGTGCATTGGTCTAGATTTCAGTTTAGAAGAATTATCTAGCAGCAAGTTAATCTTTATAACCCATGATCACTGCACCACCACCAAGTTTGATGTGACCACAGCTAGTTGAAAAATCAAGTCAAGCAACAGTAGTAAAACTTGACATGGAGTAACAGTAATTTCTTTAGGAACACAAAAAGTGTCTAGTATGTTCCTTTCCCCTGTAGGCTATTTTACAATCTGAAGCAATTGTTGTTCCTGAACATACATTGTAAACAATTTATTTGCAAATGTTGAATAAATATTATTCCAGCCTGTTTCTCGTAAATTTAAGACCCCACCTAATATTCTTTTTCTTTCTCCCTGTGTTTCATGAAAGAAATGTATGAATTCCTGTAGGCCATCAGCTCTTGACTTTGGTGGTCTATACATTCCAGCAACTGTTATATGTTCCAAAGTTATCTTCATTGTCACAGCTACACAGTCTGCAGTATTGGTGTTATCATTGAACATGCAACAATCGCAGGTCTCATAACAATCTTTAATCTTATCATAATACCTTCCCCTGATTTTTTTTCTGATAGAATGTCTGTTACAGTAAAAGGATTTATACCTTTAAAGAAATGGCTTCCAGTCATTATTCTTTAACCATGTTTCACAAACAATAACACACCAGTCTTGTGGGATTGGAGTAAATTGTCCAATAAAAACTTTATTATTAATGTTCCTAGAATTAACAACCATCAGAGATACATAAAATATTGCTACTTGTGACCTGTTACATTTTTGACCTGTCAAAAATCCTGCCTTGTATTTGTCAAATTTTGCAATATATCTGCTGCAAACATTTTATCCCTGATTTTAATACGTGCATGCCATCCTGTCTAAATGGGTCTATACGACTTCACTGAGTTTACGGAAAATTGAAATTCATATGATTGAGACCATATGATCGAGTTTCTGAAAACTTGAAATAAAAAAAAAAAAGAACAAATCTATGTTTTTGCAGGGGGAAAGCCCCCCCTGCACCCCCACACCCACTGTAAATTATATATACCAACTCTGAGTTTGCACTACAGTGGGGAAAAGGGTAAATTTCCCTTTGAAGCACTTCTATGTAAATCATAATACAGTTGCGATCAGGGAAATTACCCTTTTCCAAAGTATAATGTGGTCTCAGAGTTGGCATATATAATTTACAAGGGATGTGGGGGGTGCAGGGGGCTTGTCCCCTTGCAAAGATGTAGATTTGTTTTTTCTTGTATTTTGAGTTGTTTGGAAACTCATTCATATGGTCTCGTCCATATGAATTTTGAGTTTCTGAAAACTTGATGAAGTCATATAAACCCGTCTAAACATGTGTGCCCCAAATTAAGCTTGGATGATCTAGATATTTACATATTTTTCATGTAGGTATTTACTCAAACAATCTTTATATTCATGGTGAACAGAGTCTCCTTTCTATGTTATTTGTGAAAAATACATCCTAACTCCTGTACACAGCTGTGCTATCCAAGAGGCCTGTAAGTTTCCTACTAACAGAGAGTCCTTGTGGATGAGACCATTTGTACCAGCATGGATAAAAAATATATATGTACTTCTGTACATTAAGGCATTTCTAAGGCATTTCTCACATCCTCTATTTGTGTTTCTGGCAAGTATTTGATGTTCATTATCTTCACTGCAAATGTATGGATCAGTTCCACTAATAAGTGAACCTCAAATTACAAGAATATCTTTTTTGACCAGATCTGAAGACTCTTTGTTTTCTAATTTATGTCAATTGTTACAAAGGAATGATCTTCATCACCATTAGTCTTAATAAATATTAAAGCCATTTTCATTGCTTATTACATTTGCAAGCAAATAATTCTCATCCTGGTGTCTTTGTGTATCCACAACTTCAGCCATATTGTCAACTGTCTTTCTCCTTTTTTTTTTTACAGTAACATTCTTCAATCAGTCCACATTCAGTTTTGATTTCTTTCCTTTCACATGCTCCTTGCCTCTTTTTTCTACATTCTCTTTTTGAAAAAGTATGCTTTTTTTCTGTAGACTGAAGGCTTTCTTGTAGAGAATGTTATTATTCCCAGTAATCTGTATTTTATATAACAAATCAGTGTCCTTTTTATTATGTGTTCTCTTTGCTTTATAGACATTAATCAGTTTCTGATTTTTTATGACAGTTAAAGTGACTCAAAGGTTTGTAAAGAGTTAACAAAGTGGTAAATATAGTTTATTGATTGACCGAAAATTGATTAAGGGTATATAAAGCATTGATTGACTGTTTTTTCACTATCTGATGAAGTCTGTGGTACGAAATGAAGGCGCTCATCGTTGTGTGGTTTTATCTCCTTTTTAATAAACTATCAGTGGCTTTCTGCTGTGGTTAGATTAATTTACATATTTATTCTTGGCTGGACTGGTTTATCACATTTTTTTTTTGGTATTTCTTGAGTTATGCTGTACAAGATACTTGTGCTTTAGCAAATCATTAATGCATAGTCACTTAAGGAATCCATTTCAGCTGCTAATGAACAAAGAATTCATAGTAATTTTAAATCAACTTCAGTGAGGAAAATCACACAAACAATATACAACAATTTATTTATTTATTTAATTTTTTTATTTTACATTTGTTAACTGGGAGAGTCCGACTGGATACATGTCTATTTTCAGCGGAGGCCCGGGGAGAAAAGCTCCACATGTACAAAAAGATGACAATCAATATTCATGGTTACATTGAAAAAAATTTTAAATTTAAAAATTTTAAAAAGAGATTATTTATATACATTTTTTTTTATTTTATTTATTTTACATTTGTTAACTGGGATAGTCCAACTGGATATATGTCCATTTTCAGCGGAGGCCCGGGGAGAAAAGCTCCCAACAGTAAAATAACATCATTACATGTCTCAAAAACATCATTACATATCACATATCTCGAACAGCATGATAGAATATTTGGAGAAGAACATTTCGACATTGATATATTTACAGAAGAACATCAAGACAATCCATACACATAGCATCTGTACATAATCTAGAGAAAGGATTAGCCAGGCTTGATACAGTAGCAGTCCATTTTGACCCCAGGTGTAGTTTGAGTTTAGCTTTGAACTGACCTAGAGAAGAGAGTGAGGTAATCTCAGGAGGTAGTAGGTTCCATTTTCTGCCTACAGAGTTAGTAAAGAGAGAGTCGCCGGGTAAGTTATTAGTTTTACATGTCAGGATAAGGAGTCTACTGGAAGAACGCAATGGTCTGGGGTTGTTATACAGGGTGACCAGATTTTTGAGTGCAGGGGTGTTTTCAGGGTTGTATAAAATTTTGTGGGTCATAACTAGTTGGTTATAGAGTATTAGACTAGGTAGTTGGAGCCATCAAAGCTGAATTAGATTGATGCAATGATGTGTCCTGAAAGGCAACCCAGTAGCAAACCTGGCAATGTGATTATAACAGATAGTGATTTTGTTCAGGACAGTCTTACTAGTATTATGGAGAAGAGGGGATGCGTACAGGAGAGTAGAGAAAAGATAAGATCGAGCAATGGCAACTTTGGCTGGTGGAGTCAGATAACGTTTTATTCTATACAATGAGCCTAGTTTTTTATTGATGGTTTTGATCAATTGGTTGACATGTAGGTCAAATTTTAAGTTATTGTCGATAGTAACACCTAGTAGTTTTGTAGAATGGTCTGGTGAGATTATTGTGCCATCCTTTGCTTTGATTGTAAAGTTAATGGTGCTAGACCTTTGTGTTGGTAGGAATAGCAGCATTTTAGTCTTTTTGGGATTCAGTATCAGGCGACGATTGGAAAGCCAGTTTTCTATTGTGTTAAAGGTGGACTGGGTAGTTAACTGTAACTCTGTAGGGGATGTTCCTGAGCAAATCAGTGTAGAGTCATCTGCATATTGGATACAGCTGACATTAGGTATGACAGTGTTCAAATCATTGATGAATATGGAGAATAACAGTGGGCCTAATATAGATCCTTGTGGTACTCCCAGGGTGTTAGGTAACAGAGTAGAGAGTTTGGTCTGCCATAGTACAGCCTGTTTTCTACCACTTAGGTATGAATTAAACCATTGAAGGGCTTTGGGATCTAGACAAAGTGATTGTAGAGTGTTGATTAATAGTTGGTGATCCACCATATCGAAAGCTTTGGACAGATCCAAAAATAGAGCTGAGGAAATATGGTTATTGTTGCGATGGAAATTTATGGTATTGGAGAAGATTAGTAGGGCTGAGGTAGTGCTATGGTGGGGTCTGAAGCCATGCTGGGTATCTGCCATTAGGTGGTTGTTAATTAGGTGTTGCATGAACTGTTTTTGAATACATTTTTCCATTATCTTTGCGAGAGGAGAGAGTATAGCTATAGGCCTGTAATTGGAGAGCTCAGTAGAACTACCTCCTTTATGAAGAGGGATTACATAGGATATCTTCCAGATATCAGGAATTTTTGCTTCTGTTAAAGTGTGATTGATAAGTAATGACACTGGGTAGGCAATGGCGTCAGCTGTTATTTGTAGGTATTCAGCTGGAAGTTGGTCAGCTGAGAGTGTGGTGGGTTTTAGTTTTTTGATTAAGGTGCAGATAAGTGATGTAGCAACAGGTTGGAAGCTAAATAAGGGCTGATTTATAAGGGTGGAGCTATCTAGGCTATGGGAACTAAGAGGCAGTTGGTTAGCTAGGGCTTGGATTGTCTCAGTAAAGAATCGGTTAAAACTGTCAGAGACTGCTTCTGATGGTTTATCGGTAAAGGCATCTGGGACAGGGGTAGTAAAATGACCAGGGTGTAGAAGATTATTTAACCCTGCCCAGAACTTTTGAGGGTGATTTTGATTTTCTGTTTGTAGTTTGCGGTAGTATTGTTTTTTGTCAAGTAGTATGTGTTTTTTAGTTTCATTCCTAAGTTGCCTGTATTTAATTTGATCATGTGGAAGTTTAGTAGTTCGCCATAAAGCCCAAGCTTTATTTCTGAGATTAATTTTGAGCCTGGTCTCTTTTGAAAGCCATGGTGCAGCTATTGCCTTAGTTTTCTTTGAGCGAGTAGGGGCATGAAAGTTAAGAATCTCAAGGAATTTTTTGTTAAAATACAATACTGCTTCTTCTAAGGGAAGATGTTTTAGCATAGACCAATTGCAAGAATTTAATTCTAGTTGGAATTTGGTTGAGTCAAAATTTTTTTTTATTTCTGACAGTTCTGACTATGGGCATATCGGTTGAAAGTTCTTAGTAAGGGTTGTTTGGGATTGGTTACTTTGTGCTTAATTATATATGTGAGATGGTGATCACTTAGACTATCAGGGAGGGTTCCAAATGTATACAGGTTAGGGTGACTATTAATAAGTACCCAATCAAGTATACTTTCTTTCTGGTTGGGTTTGCCTGTCCTTGTTGGGGTGTTAATAACTTGTGTGAATGAGTGCAGGTTAATATGGGTGGCAGGGGATTCTAAAGAACAGGTGGTCCAATCTATATTAAAGTCTCCGAGAAGTAAAGTTTCTTGAGGGTAGTGGCTAGATATCCAGTGTAAGGTGTCTTTAAGTGTAGCTATATTATTACCTGGGGGAATGTACACACAAATTATATAAATGCATTTACTATTGTTAAGTTGCAGTTTGGTGGTTAGAATCTCTAAGTTGTTAATCTGAGGTGGTTGTAAGACATCCGTAGATACAATCAACTCAGATTTGTAAAGTATGGCTACCCCACCCCCTTTTCTGGAAGTACAGTCCCACCTGTGTATATTATACCCAGGGAGTAGTATTTCATTATCAGTAGTGGTAGGTTTTAACCATGTCTCAGATAGGCAAAGAATCTCAGGGGATAGATCAGCAATGAGTGCATGAAGTTCATGCATTTTGTTATTGATGCTTCTGATGTTAAGATGACAGGTTAGGAGAGAATTGGGTGGCCGGGAGATTGTAGGGTTGAGGCTTAGGTTTGTGGTAGAGGGAGACTACATGCCTGAGTTGGTAGGGCCAGGATTGGGGTGTATATCCCCATCAAGTAATAGACTAAGTCTAAGCTTGGAGACAAGTTTCAGGAATTTCTCTACAATTTTATAGTAATGTTTGAGTTTAGGACTAATTTTCCTGGTGTAGGTGTATGGGGATTGAGAGCATGATGTTAGATGCACCCAAGTACTATGGATGTGATAAAAGTTAGAATGTTTAGCTTCTGGAGTGTTAGTGTGGGCCTTTGAGGCTAGGAATCCTAATAGAGGTTGGGTTTCATATAATGTTAGGAGGTATGGGGCTAATAGGGTAGGTAGTAGAATGGAGTACCACATATCTAAAGAGATGATGAACTAATTACCTAGAAGTGCACTATCAGATGATAGTGTAAAGGGAACTATAATTAAAGAGAGAGGGAAACAGCTGGGAATAATTAAATTAGCAGAAGGTGATAGGAGCTAGTACATGTGGGTGTGGCTTAGTGGCAATAAATTTAGAGGTAGTGGGGGCGGGTGAGATTTGGGGGCAGGGAGGGGAGCGGAGAGAGCCCGAGTATAGCGAGGGCGAATGGAGCGGGGCTATAGCAATCCTCAGATAATACCAAATCAGCTTTAGCTCAGCTAGACAGTAGCTTAGCTAGGTAAGTACATGGTTACATTGAAGTTTAAGATCATTGTAGGTTTATAGTACGAGATATGTACAGCACTCATTGCAAAGCATTTGAGTGTATAGAAAAAATATGAATTAGGGGCATTGTATGATGTACTCCATAGGTTGGAGACAGTGATATTTGTGGAGCTAGTGGTTTCTGGTAGGGATGGGCCTGGGTTTGGGTGGATATCCCCATCTGCTATGAGGGTTGGTTTAGACTTCCTTACTAGTTTATGGGTTTTTAGTTGTAGCTGGTCATAGTATTTAGTCCTAGGTTTTATGTAGGTGGCTCCAAGGGAATGAAGAGGTGTTAGGGTAGTACAATTGGAGTACAGGTAGGGTTTAAATGGTGTGGGATAATGGGGATGGAAGTTAGCAGTGGTACTGGATGTGGGATATTGAGGGTTAGGTAGGTAGTAGTATTCATAGGAGGTGAGGAGATAAAAATGACAAGTGGTGGTATGAGGTACCAGATTGGTCTAGGTTATGGAGATATGATGTGAGTTAGTGGTGCCTTTGTGGGGTACATATTGTTGGTATTTGGGAGTGTGTTTGGGAGGATGCAAGAGAGTGAGGTCTGGGGGAGTGGTGGGTGGGGAGTGTGGGGTTGGGTGTAAAGTTAGAGTGTGTTTGGTTGGTTGGTTGTGATGTGTGGGGGTGGGGGTAGGGAAGGGGTGTGGTTTGGCAAGTATAAATGTAGGGGTACATGGGGTGTGTGGGAATTGGGGGCAGGGTAGGGGAGTGGAGTGAGCCCGCAGAATGAACAGAGTGGGTACAGCCAAGAAAGGTGAGTTTTAGGACAGGTTGGATGGGAACAATCAGCTGTGTAGATGGTTGGGCAAGTAGGCCACCGTGCACAGAGGGAGATTATAGGCTAAGAGAACTGGAGGTGGGGAAGCAAATAAGGTAGTGGGGGAGAGGGGTAGTAGATAATGGATGGACGATTAGGAGCTAATAATAGGTGGATTCAGGCTATCATCTAGTGGCCAAATCTTGTAACTACAGCAAGGTTCCTTACAGATCCCGAGGTTGGGGAGCCTATAACTGTGGACTTATCATGGACTTGGGAAGGGTATAGAGAGCTAAGTAAATGGGTATAGAGAAAGGGAATGGTGGCTGCCGCAGAGTCAGAATTACAGTGAGTTCTATCCACCTAGCCAGGTTGTGGGAATAGAGTTTTTGTTTAACACAACTCAAGAGTATACAGACATACTTTAGAATAATTTTCCTTGAAGCAGTAGATAGGTTGTTCAGGACCTTGGCAGAAAAAAGTTGGTTTCTTCACCACTTCCAGCAGGTTAACTGTAGTGTGTACGTAGGGCAGGGCAGCTAGAGAGAATGTTAAGAGGAGAGGCAATGAGGAATAGGACAGTAATAGATACCAGTTCTCCAGTATAGTAAGTACACACAAGCCCTTACAAATATGCAATGTAGCTATCAAATGTAATTAACAAGCTGTAACTATCCTTTAAAAGCTCTGGGCAGCATAACAAGTCCTATAGCAATTTGCAGTATAAAGCAGGGATGTGTAACCTTAAAAACATTGGTAAAATAACTGTAAAATGTTCTAAAACACTAGTC
Organism: Protopterus annectens; assembly: GCF_019279795.1. Lineage (NCBI taxonomy): Eukaryota > Metazoa > Chordata > Ceratodontiformes > Protopteridae > Protopterus > Protopterus annectens. The sequence goes on from NC_056729.1 coordinate 504,670,473, forward strand.
ATCAAATAACAGATCTTTACAATTATTCAGTTCTAAACACTAAAGTGTAGCATTTCAAACAGTATACATAACAAGCCTCAGCATTGTGAGCAATAATACATTATCATTGTTGTAGCAGTAAACCATTTGAGGAGGTTAACAGTGATTGAGGATTACATTCTATGGATTATGAAGCTGTAATCACCAGATACTGTGTCAGTACAACTAAAGTAAGGGGTAGAAAATGCACTATAGCAGCTAGCAGCTGTGTAGTTAAAGTACGTGTGCACTTAACACCAGGGTGGTATGTCAGAGAGGAAAGCTAATGTTAAATGTGCAAATGTGCAAATATAGACACTGCCCTTTGGTTCAATACCTTATTTATATGTCCAAAATAGTGGTCGCTAGTGTATAACACAGCTACCTTCTTGTTCAGTTAGATTCCATGTGTAACAGGTCTACCTTCTTGTTCAGTTAGATTCCATGTGTAACAGGTCTACCTTCTTGTTCAGTTAGATTCCATGTGTAACAGGTCTACCTTCTTGTTCAGTTAGATTCCATGTGTAACAGGTCTACCTTCTTGTTCAGTTAGATTCCATGTGTAACAGGACTACCTTCTTGTTCAGTTAGATTCCATGTGTAACAGGTCTACCTTCTTGTTCAGTTAGATTCCATGTGTAACAGGTCTACCTTCTTGTTCAGTTAGATTCCATGTGTAATAGGTCTACCTTCTTGTTCAGTTAGATTCCATGTGTAACAGGTCTACCTTCTTGTTCAGTTAGATTCCATGTGTAACAGGTCTACCTTCTTGCTCAGTTAGATTCCATGTGTAACAGGTCTACCTTCTTGTTCAGTTAGATTCCATGTGTAACAGGTCTACCTTCTTGTTCAGTTAGATTCCATGTGTAACAGGTCTACCTTCTTGTTCAGTTGGATTCCATTACATTAGGACCTTCTGTTGTTCGGAAGCATGGTGGATTCACAAGATGGTGGATTCACAAGTAGGGACTGCCCATCCTCACTGCTATGGAGTCGTCACAAATTACACTGTAACTAATTGTTATAAAATAGCGCTTGAGCAGCAAAGTATCTGTTTGCCAGTTTGGGGACGCTACCAAGTTAATCAGTGATTAGGGGGTCTTAATGTAATGCCAGGCCCACAAGTGTCTGAGCGAGTAAAGCAGGGCTGGCGTTTTATGTTTGCAGCCTGTATAAGGCCGGGATACTGAATACTCAATTTATGAATGTAAGCCTTAGTTCCCTTGATCTTATGCGTCTACAGACAATGGCTGAGTTATACAACCTCTGCAAGTCATAGGGACCATATAGGTTTGTATCGATTGTCAGGAACACACACTACCCTCTTCAGAAGAGCAAATATAGGCAGGAACACACACTACCCTCTTCAGTAGGGCAACTATAGGGAGTAATACAATAGGGTTAAGCCGTGAATGGCCCAAGATACAAGTTCTTTAGTGCTAGGCTGCAATCATTAAGACACTACTGAGTGTTTGAGTGTTATAGGGCTCTACAGTATGAGAACAGTCTCGCACGTGTCCGAGTGAGTACTATATGGGTGTCGTTTTTACTGTATGCAGCCGTTAGTAGGCAGGGGAAGTTATTTCAACAGATTACTATTTCTTCTAAGCACTCAGTGCCTGGTTAATTCCACTACAGGCTGCAACCTAGTAATGCAGTGTTATTAAATATTAAATTAAGTAGAATAAAGTTGTTGCTCTGACCACACCAGTTGTGAAAGTCACACAAAATCTGGAATTCCGTAACATCACCAGCAGATGTGCTCCGTACTGTCAACTCACTATCGCTTTCAGTAGCACCCTTTTTAACAGTAAAGATTAATAAATTACAAACCCACACAGTGATGTTTCAGATAAGCTCTGGATTGTCCTCACTTTGTGAATTTATAGCTGACTAAATCTCTTGGGATACTTAGAGTTTGCCTGTCTAAAGCCTATCCCTTTCTAACAACATACAGTGAAAATTAGAGGTAAAACAACAAAATATGAATCAAAGTAAAGCTTATAGTCTACAAGCTATCCCTTTCTTCCTACAAACAGTGAAAAACACTAGTAAAAAATAAAATATAAATCAAAATAAATCTTCTCTTTCCAGGCAACTGCATAGTCAATCACAAACCAACACAGTATTGTTTAGATAAGCTCTGTAAGGGGGGAATGGCTGGATGCTGCACTCTTGAGGATCCATACTTCACAAGAAACATTAAACTAAGGTCGCATTGCTTGAACTGATGGTAGATCTAGTGGATGCAAATGATCTGAGGCTATTTATTGAAAATAGTAGGAGACTTTGCCCAATGTTCTACCCAAATCTTCTCTAGTCAGTATGAATATCCCATTGGATCTTCCTTGGAAAAAGGCATACTTAGACTAATCCAGTCAAACAGACAGACAAAATAAAGAAACATGAATAAGTAAATAAATACATCATGAAAAAATAATAAAAATGCATGCAAATATATATATGTAGGTATCATTTCTTGTTTGCCATGAAATCACAGGGACAGTTAAAACAATGTTGCAGTGCATGGAATGCTGTGATTATGCTCCAAAAAAACAAAACAAACAAACAAAAAAACCCAGACACCTGTTACTCGCTACTGTAGAGCAATACCCGACTATTTTCAGAGGTGTGTAATAAATGTTAGACACCCTCTACAAACTGTTACAGTCAGGTATAAGGTATGTTCCTTTACTGTTAACAGTCCCTGAAAATCTTTTCTCTTATGTCCATATAAGTTTACAGACATCAGTCCATAAGTAACTTGCTTAAATTAGAGCAATATTTAAAAACTCACTAATTTTTTTCCTTATTTGTTGTCTGTGTGAAACTGCGGTGGTGGTGCTGCAGTAGCGTTGTCACCTCACAGTAAGACGTTGCCCTGTTTGATTCTCAGTGAAAGCGTCTTCTGTGTGGAGACATGCGTGAATGGGCGTACCTTCGTTGAAGGTTGTGTGTCAGGGCTAGCAACTCGGCATGTAAAAATCTACTGCCAATCATTAGCGGACTGGAGTTCCGCTGTGGCAACCCCTAACCGGGAAAAGCCGAAAGACACAACAACAACATTTGTTGTTTGTGTGAAAGTACTTCTTAATTACTTGCTTTCAAAGCTGGTAAAACACTTTGGCGTTTTTGTTTTCTAATAACTAGTACATAAAGTAGATAAAACTTCATGCACTACAAAGAATTATGATCGGGTCTCTCTGAACATAACCTGTTATTACGTGCTATTGACATGGATGCCAAGAGTCACCTCTCGAGCTTCATTCTCAATGTGTTGAACACATAATAATGTGGATATGATTGGAGACCTGATCAGAACCCTCTGTGTTTTATGATTTTAGAATCTCATTTCTAATGATGCCAAGTTTTCATGGCTACTGAGCTACATAAATTAGCAAAATCTAAAGTCACTGGGGGAAAACTCTGCTCAACTATGTCTTCAAGTTCTTAAGTTTTTAAATTGTTAAACTGAAAATATTTGAAGACCTCAGTGGGTGGCGGTGGAGTAAGGATAAACAATGCATGCATAATCACAGTAAAACATAAAACAATAATATTTTTCTTGAAAGTAAGCCAATGCAAATGAATTTCATCTTTAATTATAAAACATACTTTAAACTGACTAGTTTCCTAAGGCATCTAAGTATCTATCTATCTATGTAAACAAACATCAGACCTGTTCAGAAAACTTGCAGTAATGTCAGCTTTGTTTTTGTTTCTGTGTTAGGAACAAGAAAGGGGGTGTGACCTGTTGTACAACAGTCAGGAGTCCTGCAAGCTGTGTTACTATCTCTTAACACACACTATGACAAGGTAACAAGACACAATTCTTCTACTTTTATTACCTAATGACTGTTGTTTGCATAAACTAATCATGTGCTTGTTAGGCTTAGGGCTTGTTAACAGTCTGAAGGCAGTAAAACAAGAAGCTAATTAGAGTAATAGCTGTAAATGACTAGCATGTGAGTGCAAATTTCTCCAGCCTTTTAGACAGGGCATTTTTATGATACCATAAATTGTAGCGGTGTGCTTGAACAGCTTTGGTTTTAACTTGCTTTTGGTCTTATGGCTAATTCCTGTCAGTTAGAGGTTCTCAAAAAGATATATGTATGTGTAAGTGTGACAGAGGAGAAGTGATTCTTTCAGGTCTAGACAGCCAGTGTGAAAAAGCATTTAGACTGTCAACAAAACTGTGGTCAAGCTACATTAGTCTTGACTGCATATAGTGCCTGTTTAAGAAGGCTAGCTTCTGTTGTTTTTTTTCCCAACTGGACAAGGTTAAGGGATACAAGTGTCACTTTTATTTTAAGTATGACCTGAAACCACTACCTGGTTAAGTGCTTCATTCAGTTACATGGGTTGCAAACAGAAACAAAGCATGTTAGCAGTTAGGTTAGGTGCCTTCTGCAGTTTTATCTGGAGTGTTTAATGATATTGCTAGCTGCTGTTTTACATTGCGAATACAAACTGTTCCTTTTCTGTCCCCAAGACACGTATAAGTAATATGCTGCTCAGCCATCTTATTTACATATAAAAATATATAAATAAAGGCAGAAAGGCTGTATGATGACCAGGGGATGTTAGTAGATAGTTTTAAAAGTCCTATGGGATTTCCAGAGATGTTTTAAAATACGGCGGTATAGCAAGCTTAGTTGGGTCAAAAAAAAAAAACACAGCCAGACCAAATTGCACTGGTGCTTACTTACTCCTTCCTTAATTTCTGATTCACTTTCTAGGTACATATATGATTTTCTTGTAATTCTTATAGAGCAGATTACCAGGGCTTGCATATGAATATCTCATAGATAAAAGTAAGCTATTTTAAGTGACTAACTTTGGCAGCTTAACTTTTTTTCTGAAGTACTTTTTTAATGCAAGAGGAATGGTTGCTATAAATATCATGAATCAAGGGGATCTGTTTGGCTTTACTATCAGATGTACAAACCATTAAATGCAGGAGACTAAAACCAAACAGACCTTGAGATAAGTACTAAATTTAAATGATGTCTGACTTGCTCTGCTTGTTTAACTAGTTTAAACCCATTTGAACTTTGTTCTTTATTGTTTGCTTCTGCTAGGAAAGAAAGGAAACCGTACCATTGGTATTATGTGGCCGAATTTGTTATTACTTGTGTGCAGTACTTTTAGCAGATTATACTATTTGCACACATTCAGTCTGCACTCCCTTTATTAACTCTTTCATTAGAAATGGATTTAAATAAGGATGATTTATGCCTATCAGGAGAGGCTGGGTATTTAGACAATGTTTCAAATAACTGCACATTGTTGCTGACACATTTAATATTGTGTGACACTACTATTTTATCGACAGCCATTTGAAAACAAAATGTGGATTTGTGGTTCAAAATCTTAAATTCTTTGTTACAGGGATAGAATGTGGTGATGATGCAGAGACTTGAAATGTAAAGGAGGTGTGCGTATCTGAAATGTGGTAGTGACTCAGACCTGTAGTTCTTGTACATTTTAAAGATATGACAGTACAGAGTTTATCAGTTCGTAAGGCATTCCTGAATTCATGCAGTTTCAACAGTAGAGCCTTGTCTGTATTATGTTATGGTATATCCTGTCTGCAGGATCCTTGCAGGTAAAATTTCTTTGAAGGCATTAACATGTTTTTGCTTTTGTTTGCTGGGTGTTCACTGACCAGGAAAGATACTTTCTGGTACAACCCCGACCAGAGTATATGCTAACAAAGATAAAACAGAAATATAAAGTTTAGAGCACCCAGGCAGAGATAATATACATTTAGCACATAAATGGCAAACCGATTTTTTTCTCCACTGTTACTGCAACATCTTGACAATAACCTACAATAGCTGACTTTTGGCTTCATTCTGTCTTCCTGTTGTCTGTTGCTTGCCAGGTTTATTTTGAAGTTCATGACAGGCTGTCAGTCAAGACATGTCACCAAGAAGCACTTACTGAATCAGCATTTTTGTCACACTGGAAAACAGTGCTCAAAAGCAGTAATGTGACATTGTTTTTATACAGACCAACCTCTGCTCCCATTATTTGAAGAAGCCCTATTCCTTTTAATTAAATAGTGTGATTTAGAGGTCACCCAACTCTTGGGAAGAAAGCAAACACTGCCTTCTTCAAGGCTGTGTATCCTCAGAGTTGTATTAACTCTGGGCATCTCTTACAAGGTCCCTATCTGAATTTAGGCCTCAGCTCAAATGACACCTCCAAAATCAAGTTTAATCCAGGTGCCTTCAAAATGGACATCACCACCAAAACAAGTTTAATCCTGCCCCCTTTCCAAGCCTTTCTGCCTCCACTAAATGTTCCCTCCTGTCTGTTAATTTTATAAACCACTTATGTAACTACCTTCATATTTTGGGGGCGAAGGACTCATTTAAATTCTGTCATTTTCATTATAAAGTGGAACAGCATTACTTTTTGCTTCCATGCCTTCATTATGCTGATGTAAGCTGCAGAGTAAAAGTAATTTAAACCCTTACAATTCACATAAAACTGCATTAGTGTTACCATTTGTTGATATACCTTTACTACAGTCCACTTTAACACTTCTTTGAATTATGTCACGGAATGCTGTGATTATGCTCCAAAATCAAAACAAAGATAAACATGTTACTCTCTACCGTAGAGTAATACCTGACCATAACAATGCTTTCAAAGGTGTGTAATAAATGTTAGACACCACCTAAGAAGTGTTACAGTCAAGTATAAGGTATGGGTACTTCCTTTACTGTCAACGGTCCCTGGATATCTTTTCTCCTATGTCCACGTAAGTTTACAGACATCAGTCCATAAATAATTTGTTTAAATTAGGGCAGTATTTCAAACCTGTCACTGATGTTTTCTCCTTATTTTCTGTCTATGTGATATTACTTCTTAATTGCATTACTGGCTTTCAAAGCTGGTAAAACACTTTGTTTTTTTTTTTGTAATAGCTAGTACATAAGATATATAAAACTCCATACACTACATTACTTCTTTGAATGATGTCATGGCAGAGCTGAATACCATTATTCTAAGTCCAGGCATACTTCAAGTTCATAAAGTCAGCAGCTCTTTCGTCCTCGGTGGTACCTGCAATGCTTTCTCCAGCATCCGTTGGTATACCCATAATTCAGAATAGATCACTCTAGCCAGCAGCAACATAGCTATGTGTTCATGGAAGTCCACACTCTACTTGGCTTTATTAGCATATTGTGCATCCATAAAGCCTTAAAAGGTAAAAAGTCATGGGAATTGAGAAGCCATGAAGCTGAAACACTGGTTATGGCCTCAAGGGGTCATTTGCAAATATCCCATCCACTATAGGATGTTTAAGAATTTACACAGTGAAAACTCTAGCTGGTCTGGGTCTTTCTTGCAGTTTTTACTGAATGGTTCATCAGTGTGACCTTTTTTACTCTTTGGTTTGGATGCAGTTTCCAGTCAACCTCGCAGCACAAAAAATCTGGGCAAAGCCAAAAATAGTGGGGGGGGGGGCCCAAAAATAGGAACACATTTTAAATATTGCTCTTATAAACTTAGTTGTTGGGATAAAAGGTCTTGTGTTACTATGCATTTTCTGAAGGAAATGAACTCAAACTCAAATGCCTGTCATTATTTAATGAATTTAGTTCTCACTGATTTGCCACAGAAATCAAGAAAAACACAAATTTTATGAGGAACAGACCAAAAATATGAGGAAAAATCTGGACAGTTAAAAGGTATGTACAGTCAGTCTTGCTATGTTTTCATGCATTTTACAGACTTGTGTTTTTAACAACTATTTATATATATGCTATTATGTTTTGAATTGGTAAATTAACAATGTAGATCAGTGTAACATTAATTCAGTATTCTGTAATATAGTATCCAATTTTATGTATTTATTTGCTGGAGTTTATTAGCTTGCTGAGTCCCTTTGTACTTAAGGCCCTTGTTTTAGGCAATCTCCAGACAGAAAAGTACATAAGTTCTCAGATCCCTGACTATAGGATCAACTTTCAGGTGGTTGTTGTTGATGTGGTAATTATGAAGGAAGTCATGCATAACAAAAGATACTATTTGTACATTTCTTGGTATTTACCATTTTAGTTCATGGTTTTGTTTGGGAAAAACCTTCTTGGAGGAGCTTGGTGTCCTTTGAGGAATTAATGATGGCACCAAGTTTACAGCATACATGTTCAAATCTGGACAAAACCAAAAACAATGGAGGGGACAAAGTTCTAAAAATAGGGGCACATTTTAAATATTGCTCTCCTAAACTTAGAAGGTTGATATAATAACAGGTTATGCATTAGTATGTATTTTATGAAGAGTATGAAGTATAAATCTCAATTGAATGTCATAATTTAGTGACTTCACTCCACAAAGATTTACCTGAATACCACAGATTTTATGAAGAATAGACAAAAAATCTGAAGCAAAAATCTGGGCATTCGGCAAAAATCTGGACAGTTGAGAGGTAGGGTTTACTGTCATCGGCAAACTTGGTCAGCTATAAACCATTAACATTTGCTTTGACCACTGAGAAGTAAATGCAAAAGAGCAGTGGCACAAGGGCTGAACCCTGGGGTACACTGCCAGTAACAGGTCTTTGGGGGGATGTAGAGCCAGTCATCCTAATTTCCTCAGTTTTATTTGAGACTCAGTTAGCTATCTAATAAGTTACACTGGGATTCATATTTAGCTGGAAGAGTTTATCTAGAATATCTGAATGTGGAACGATATCAAACAGCTTTACAAAATCTAGATCTGTGATGCACGGTGCATACTGATTTGCTTCATCCTTTGCTTCAGTAACCTTCTCAAATAAGTCAGTCAAGTTATGGAGGCAGGATCTGCCCTGGACAAATTTGAACTGGTTTGAGTCAAGAGTTTGCAGGTTACTTGTGGCCTTATTTTTTATTAATTCCATAATGATCAGAGTCCACAGTTCCCTGTTAGGTATAACAAGAGTGTTTTTGGCATCATGAGAATTACACTTATTTTTGCCTGCAATTATTTTTTTTTCTTTTATTACAGAGTCTGTTTATATTTGGGTTTCACCATAAGGATTTATATTTTTTAAATTTTGTATTGTATTTACTCTGAAGAGGGAAAGCTGTGTCTATGTAGCTTTTTGATGCTCATAGACTTTGGTGATAAAGGATTCCGCATAAACAGTGGGGTTATCAAGTTGGAAGGGACTTTTGAATTTAGCCAGGTCATCACTCAGGTTTAGCAGAGTAGCCTTGGCATAATCTCTGAATACAGAGACATTGGAATATATTTCCAGTTGCAGTTTTAAGTGCGAATATGATCTCTTTCTACTTGATTTGCTGACCAATTTAACCAGGGATGAAGTTACAGTTGCTGGAGAGCAAAGAAGTCCCATATTGGTAAGGACCAAGTCCAGAATTTTAATCAGTACTGGTTGGGGTATGGACTAACTGGCCAGATAGTTTGTACTGATGAACTGCAGAAATTCCTGGGTGTACATGTTTCAGGATGTCTAAGTCTTCCAGATGATGGAAAGGTGATTGAAGCCACCTACGAGAATGGTGTTTGACATAATGGATAGGGTCTCCATACTATTTAGGTAGGAGACATGAGTGAGGGTCCTATATTTGACTATGATATGATAAGGGTGTGGTTGATTATTAGTTGGACATGGAGGACATCCAGGTCTTAGCTTGTCTATCAAGTCAGGAGGTGGATTTTTTTTTTGAGAAAAAGAAGACAAAGCCACCTTTAGTGCCTCCATCTAGTGCAATGGGTCTGAACATATGGTAAACATTGAAACATTGCACTAACTGAGTGCTTTCATTGGTTTTGACAATGCATATATGTTTTCCAGTGTAAGGAATGTCTATAGGGATTGGAGATTTTATTAAGTCTCCTGGCATTGAGAAGCAATAACTTTATGTTATCCAGATTATGTTATGTTGCAAGTTTTAAGAGACTGAGCACTATGGAGTGGCAAAGATTTAAGCAATATACAAAAGCCTTGGGGGATGGGTGCAGAACTTCCCAGGCAAGCAGTTAGGACTATCATCTCCCCAAGATGAAATATATTGTAACCCCTTTGAAAAAAGAACTGAACAGGACATTTTCAATTCTCATATTCACAGACAAAAAGAAGTGAAAAATACATCAAATTAAAAAAAAAAACATAAGTGAAGGAGGTTAGCTAAATGCAAGAAATCTATGCAATAAAATGTATGACTTAGAAGCTTATTTCTACTTAGAGGATATTGATATCTGCAGGCTATCTGAAACATAGTTTAAAGATTCAAAATCCATATCATAAATTCCATATTATAACTCCTTTTCAGTGTGAAAGGTGGAAGTGTCTTTTTCTTTAAAAAAATGAATAAAAGGGAGAATTCACGATATCAGCTCAGAACCTGAAGGTAGTCATAGAAAAATGTATATCAGTAGTATTAGATCTGTTAAGGGACTCTACATCACATAATGTATACTCTCCTTATAGAGCATGAGTTGCCCCTGATTTAACTACAGAATGTATGAATCAATGAGAATGCAATTCCTATGGGGGATTTTAACTTCCCAGATCCTGACTAAACTACTCAGTATAAAATATATGTGCCCAAATATTAGTCAGTTCTAGTTAATTAGTTAATTAAAACTGCTTGGAACAAATAATATGAACTCCAAGTAGTGATGGCAATATCTTAGATATAATACTAGCAAACTTAGGATCTTTCTTCTCCTCATATTTATTTATTTATTTATCCTTTGTTAACCAGGTTAGTTCAACTAGACTAGTAGCCACTTTCTATGAGAGACTCATGTATATATACATATACCTATATATATATATATATATATGTATAGATATATAGGAGCACTACAGAATCCCGAAAGCCCAAAATCCCGAAGACCAAAATCCTGAGACCAAAATCTCGAAAGTTCAAAATACTGAAAACTCAAAATACTGAAAACACACAGGATACCAACATTTACTATATTCCAGCACAAGTATATACAGAAACATATTACCCTTCAACTATATGCAGGGGACAAACCCCCTGCTCTCCCCATACCTCCTGCTACTTAAATATATCAACTCTGAGATTGAACTTAGTGTAGTGAAGTGGGGAGTGCAGGGGGCCTTGCCCCCTGCATATAGTTGAAGGGTAATATGTTTCTGTATGTACTTGTGCTGGAATATAGTAAGTGTTGGTATCCTGTGTGTTTTCAGTATTTTGAATTTTCAGTATTTTGAGTTTTCAGTATTTTGAACTTTCGAGATTCTGGTCTCAGGATTTTGGTCTTCAGGATTTTGGGCTTTCGGGATTCTGTAGTGCTCCCATATATATACATACACATACAGAAACCTCCTTTAATGGAATCACAAAATTAATAAGATACATAGCAGAAAAATGAGGTGCTATTCTGCTTTCAAAAATTACCTCAGTTATTAAAAAGAAATACACATTAAACAGACTGCACAAACTGCTTACTTTATCATACCTTACAGATCGAATTATGAACTCATTTTGGTCTTAAAGAATGAAAGCTATACTAAGATATGCTATAACTGCATCAAAAAACTGAAAGTGTCTTAATGTAATGGGCTAGAGTCCAAAAGAGTTGCTGCCAGTATAAGTCTGCCCTGATTCTGAAAGACCTGCTCTCAGTGTAAGTGACTTACTTCGGCGTAAGGCCTATCTATAAACAAGCTTACTACAAGGACCAGATTGCAAAAGTCTGTTCTCAGTGTAAGGGGTCACTTACAATGAGGGCAAGTCTTTTATAACTGGGACCAATGTGTTATCAATAAAGAATTAAACAAACATAAAACAGCAGTATAGCAAAGGTGCTTGCAGAAAAATATGTAAGTTTGATAGGTTCAGAAATATGTCTAAAATGACACAGAGAGGCATCACTCATATATCACTCATCACTATATACATGATAACTGCTTCCAAAAATAAAATTGAAAACTTAAATTGCATAGGACCAAAGAAAATGCCTCAAGATTTCCTACAGAGAACAAAGAAAAACCTGGCAGAGGCAGAATCTGTATCAGTCATGTTAAATAAAATGTTGAATTTATGGTGGCAGACTGTATATGAACCAGTTTACAAATGGGGGGTGCTACATCAGACCAAAGAATTTTACACCAGCTAGTACTATATGTAAAATTATGGACAGTCGTAGTGGAGCTTATCCAGAACTACACAGTTGACCTACGTCTGTTAGATGTGGAATAGTAAGGGATTGTTAAAGGGAGATGTTGGCTTTTGAATCCTATGACATTATGTAAAGAGTTAACACTAGCATTTGATAAAGGGCTGACAGTGCATAATGTTTTTTTGACCATTCTAAGGCATTCAGCATCATTCTGCATAAGGGAATACTTGACATATTAGCAGCATTAGATGACAGTTTATAGTTAGTTCAGTAGGTAAAATCCTGGTTATCAGGAGAATAAAATAAGTCAGGATGTGTGTGTGTGTGTGTGTGTGTGTGTGTGTGTGTGTGTGTGTGTGTGTGTGTGTGAGACTGTGTGTCTGTGTGTCTGTGAAGGACTGACTATACAATCTGGTGTTACCAGTGATATCCCACAAGGATTTGTTTTTGGACTATTCTCAGATATAAAAATTGGAAATGTGCTATGAATAACCAAATATGGTGATAACCAAAAATGTATAATAAAATTATTTCAATAAACAATGCTGAAGCTCTCCAGGATGGTCTATAGAACATATACAACTTGTGTAGTTGTCAAGATCTCACTTTTAATGCCATCAAATGTAGCATTAGGAAACTTGACAAAAAGTAATTCATTCATTCATTTATTCATTGTCTAAACTGAACGTGCCCTGGCATTCAACAGGTCCAAGGCAAAGAAATAAATTCTCGATAGGATGTCAGGCTATAGAAAGCTGCACAAGCACTCACACACAAAGCCAGGTACACCTACAGGCACCAGTTGCCTACAGCCTGTTTTTGGCATGGAGAGGAAATCAAAAACCTCACACAGACCTAGGAAGGAAATGCAGAGTCCATAAATAGTACCATTATTTGTCAATCTTGTTTTAGGAGAGTGGGCGAAGTCAATACAGTTTATGATGGATTTTTCAAGTCAGGGTTATACTGTAATTTTACTGACATCATCATTTTATCTGGACAGGTATTGAAATATTATTGACTGGCTTTATCAAGGCACTGAATTCCAATACTACTTTTGTGAAGTTTACAGAAATACATTCATATGATAGTATTACTGTTTTAAATCTTACTGTGCCTTTTATTAAGGAATTGAGACTGTTTATATCTAAGATTTTTTGGGGGAAACAGCATAAGTAAATGCATATTTACATGTTGTTGTTATCTTTCGGCTTTTCCCGGTTAGGGGTCGCCACAGTGGAACTTCGATCCGCTAATGATTGGCAGTAGATTTTGATGAATGCTGAGGTGCCAGCTCAACGTTCAACCTTCAACTAAGGCACACCCATTTACACATGTCTTTCGAATGCCCACCCAACCGCAGGGAGGACATGCAGACTCCACACAGAAGGCACTTCCACACTCCAGCCAAGAATCGAATGGGAGAACCTCTTGCTGTGAGGCAACAACGCTACCGCTGCACCACCGCAGATGTTACATAAAAAATCCAAATAAAATGAAGGGAAAGTAGTAATGACATCTTTCTGATGAACAATGTTTTGATAGTTGTGCTTTGTAAAAGAGGATATAAGAGAAAACATGTTATGGAAATGGTCAGACAAGATTGCAAAGACAGATATGTTAAACAGTTTCTTACTGTGTATGCTAAATCAGCGGCAGTTCAGGTATTACATAATAACAAGACAACAGTAGATAGTCGAATTTGTAGGGGATTCCAACACTATGAAAAATGATTTTGGTAATAAATGGGCAATTTGGTTGGGTAAATCAGATATCATGAGAGCAGTAGCTGAAAAAATTCTGTTTTATTAAATATGAAAATAATACATTTGAAGTCCTTGTTGGATAATGTTAGTATTTGTCGCAAAATTAAAAATATTAGACCTTATACAAGTAATATGTGTCTTTACTTTTAGATGTATTTATAAATGACCATGCTGTTACTTAGGACATTTAGATAAGGAGTTTAGCACCAAAGGCTACTTTCCATGTAATTTATGTCATTGTTTATATAGCTCTTCATTCAGTTTGTGACAGTTTCCACCCAGGTGAGACCTCATAAAATTAGTTTCAAGGTATTAATGAGTATAATTATGCTATTAGTGCACATTATGGCAAAAAATACAAACATAGTAATAACTGTTCCAGCTGCAAAAAAATTCAGTTTCTTGTGATAGACTCATTGAGGTGGAGATATGAATTTGACACTTTAACAGGGAGAGTTAATCTGGCAGGTAAGATTAGGGTCTACCTTTCTGACTAGACTTAATGAACAGTCAAATGTCTAAACTGTTTTAAGGATAAGAATGTTATTATGATTCATTTCTTATTCTGGTGAACATTATTCATTCATTTTATTGATCATTCATGTTTCTGTTGATTTTTTTATATTTATTTCCATTGCATTTTTATTAATTACATCTAGGGCATTTAATTACTCATTTGGTGATATTTCCAGAATCTGGACACAGTAGTTTAAGCATTTATATATTATGATTAATGGGATGCAACAGACTTTTTAGAAAAACTGTATCATAATCTTTGTAGTGCAGTCAACATGCAGTCAACATGACAAGTACTAGAAAGAAACAATACTTGTGAGTGGTCACTTTTATATAATCATGTCACTAATTAACTATTTAGGAGTTGTTACCAGCATATTCTGTCTTGAGAAGGTTCACTGCATTATAGAGATGAACGTCATAAACTGGTACATACACGGTTTTTAATTTGGTTTCTATACACCTATCACTTTTCATATTTAACCTACTTACTATTGTATAAGTGTTTGATATTAGTGTAGTTGCATTTTCTGCAACGTAAGAGCACTTAAAATGTCATCAGATCAGCTGTAGGTTTTTAGTGTTTTGACTGTGATTAGTTGCTCTTCCCAGTTCATCCCTTTTTCAGAAGAAACAGAAGAGTAAGGTTTTCCCTGACTATCTTTAATAGCTGGAGAATTACTGCATTGTCGTACATATGATAGGCCTGGACTGTTCCAAAAAGATGCTGTTCATTTTCCACAGAAGAGGAGAATGTGTCCATCTCATGGCCGTGGCAACAACTGTAAGTGATAGGATGCCATACATTTGGTGATGTACAGCAGGGCTTCCCTGAAGAAACACTTCATGCTGTTTCAAAAGGTGGCCATTTCTGATTGCATTTTTAAATGTTATATTACTACCTGAGCATGCACACAAAAGCCTTTTTCACCTTTGCAATAGTTCAGCCCCTGAACATCAATATAGGGGTTATCAAACACTATCTCATCTCCTTTCACTTAATCCTCACAGCAAAAAGGAGATCTGCCCTGAGATCCTCTGCAGAGTCATTGTGAAAGGTGGTAGAACTGAATGTACTAATGAATGACCCATTTCTGACTCACTGGCATGGGGGCAGGCAGGCTTTTGTGCAGCCTGCATCAATGCATTTCCAAATTCCTCAATCCACATTTCAAGGATGATACATTACCAGCGGCATGTGCATGCAAAGCTTTAAACTCCTTTGAAAAGATGCCGGCTGCTCTTGTATGAAATAGAACTGCTGGCACTACTACAGATATCCACTTTTTACATATTTGTACACACTTGTGTAACTAAATGCATTCTGAAACTTCATTGCACTAAACTTGATTCCATTGCCCTGAACATGACTGGGTCTGTTAAATATATCTTGATATAGCTGTGATAAGTAAAGAGAAATGGGTCAAGTTACTTCAAAGAATGAATCTGCAGTGAGAAGGCCTGCTGATTTCTCCTAAATCATAATAATATGTTTGTTAAAGTGCATATTGTTAACTTGAGTGTATGGATTAATGTTTCATAGTGTATTATCTAATGAGAAAATTGTACTATGGTTACACAGTTCATAGTCCACACACACACACACACACACACACACACACACACACACACACACACACACACACACACACACTGCTGCATAACTGAATGTGTGGCATGATTGCCTCCCTTGAAATACTTTGGCAGGTTACATTTAAACTATGTCTCACTTTACTTCAAGATCAAAGTACACAATATCATAAAAGAAGATAGCTTTTCTTTTTTCGTATCAGTTGGAACTTTCTGAAGCTGTGGATTATGTTAAAAAATGGCACTAGTGCCTTTTAGTTCCTTCTTTTACTATCAAGAACTTCTAAGTTTCTATACTTACAGGTAAACATAGCTAAGCATTTTGGTCCCTGTGATCGTTTGCTTAATATTGTTCCTATAATGTACTAGTAATAAATATTTAGGCATGCAGAGCTGAATATAAGTTATTATTTAAGAAATACAAAGCTTCTTCAGGTGGGAGGATGTTGCTTCATAAAAGTACTACAAATATTTGAATATTTCTTCTGCACTGATAATTAAAGATAAGTTTAAAAAAATTATGCGTATAGTTGGCCTGGAATTTGTGTAAGAAGCAGAGCTCATCTTAAAGTGATTGCCCAGGCTGTGGAATGTTCTGAGTTCATCTGAAAAGCAACCTTGTAGTTTGGCTTGTGGTTTTATAAATAAAGTAAAATAATTCAGTTGCTGCAATTTACTGAAAGTCCGCAACACCTAATGACTATATAACACAAATAATTTGCAGAAACTGAATTCTCTTATTTATTCTCACTGCACACATTGTTTAGAAAGCCATAACGTTTGTTGCAAAAATAGAATGCTTATCATAAAAAGTTTTATATGCAGTGATTATAGATCATGATAATTTTAACACATTAACTCGGTATCAACTCTATATCAAGTCTATGAACTGACAATGGTAACATGAAAAAGTGAAGAAAAGTTAAAACATTATCAATAGTTACTGGTCAGCCCTAGGATGCTATGGTTAGTTCAGTTACTTTGCATGTCTGGGGTTTGATAACTTTTGATCACTGTGGTGTGTGTGTGTGTGTGTGTGTGTGTGTGTGTGTGTGTGTGTGTATGTCTGTGTGTGCATGTATGGGTTTGTGTGTGTAAGGGGAATTCACTGTTCTTATATGTTTTGTGTTGATAGTCTTACAGAAGCATTGCAGGAAATATTCTCATGTGTGCACAAAAACACACACATGCACATGCATGCATGTAGACACACAAAAATACCAAACATCTGCATGCAGACATATGTCTTATATACCATCAGGTAACCAGGAGTATTTCTAGTTTACCTATGACTTATCCTTGCAATATCTGAAGAAAATGGATCCCTTAGCAGAAAATTATGTGTATTGAGGGAGGATTGTGCAGGCTGCACATGGAAGACACCACAGCCTTTTAATAAACAGTGTTACTGGCAAATTTCTGCATAGTCTAGTGCCTTAAACTGCAGTAAAAGTTCAATAGTGAGATAATTGCCTCTGCTCCAGTTTGTGCTTTAGTGTTATTATATTCTGCTTATCATTTAGCTGCTCACATTCTGTCTGCCCCATCCACCACTAACACATTAAAGTTTCTGAAAAATCTCCAATATTTCCTTTGATTGGATAGATATCTAGCTAGCCTCCTATTTCCAGCACAGAGCTACCCCCACCAAGTGTCTTTTATTCAAGACTTGGGTAAGTATGGAACTGTGAGTAACTAGATTTTCATAAAAAAAGAGCATTAAATTATATAGCAATAACCCATGCCTGGGTGTGGGTAATGCTGGATTTAACCGCCCGAGGGACCAAACAAAGCCAACCGTGGGTAAATACAGCATTACCCTCACTCAGAAGTGGGTTATTGCTATTATACCATGACATTATTTAAGAAAAGAAACTATTACTTTTCTTAAATAATGGCATAGTATAATGCCTGTTTACTGCCCTTCCACAGATGTCTGGCATCCGCGGCAGTTCTGATGTACTGCGTGCCTGCGCAGTACATCAGAGTTGTGCAAAACGGAGAAAGCAAGATCTCCGTTGCTTTTTTATTTCGCTATGTTAAATGGGTTTAACATAGCAAGACAGTTTTAAAATAAGCAACGGAGATGTCCGTTGCTTATTTTAAAACTGTCTCGCTATATTAAACACATTTAACATAGCAAAACAGTAAAAAAAGCAACGGAGATCTTGCTTTCTCCGTTGCTTTTTTTTAAAAACCTGTCTCGCTATGTTAAATGGGTTTAGCATAGCGAGACAGCTTTAAAATAAGCAACGGAGATCTCCGTTGCTTATTTTAAAGCTGTCTCGCTATGTTAAACCCATTTAACATAGCGAGACAGTGTTTTAAAAGTAGAGTTATACTAATGGAAAAAAGTCCGGGTGACTGGAACTTTTTCCATTAGTATAACTCGATTTACAATGTGCACGCTGGCCAATCAGTGTGCACGTTTTGGGGGGGTCATGGTATAATATTAATTATTTCACTTCTGCTTAAATATTTAAGTGCACTTGTGACCTGTGTGGTGATACTACTTTGTTCTTTTCTGTTCTTTTCCTTCTGATTGCATTTTATAGTTTGTTCTGGGATGTTAGTCTTGTATTTTAATTAGCAGTTGTGGGAAAATTGTGTTTCTGCATTATTCTGCACTTCTATTTCCACAAGTACAATTACTTGTAAAAGCTGTTTGTTTTTAAAACTATGCTGGGCCAAAGTCTTGCAGTTTAATTTACAGTTGTGGCAGAACAGCATACTACTACCAGATTTGTGCCTTAATTATTTATTATTGCTTATTTTCCATAAATAGTGTTACTAGTACATTTCGGCATAGTCTAGTGGCTTAAACTGTAGTAGAAGTTCAATACTGAGAGAATTGTCTCTGCTCCAGTTTGTACTTCAGTGCTTTTATATTCTGCTTATCCTTTACCAGCTTGAATTCTGTGTCTGCCCAACCCCCCACTAACACATTAACTAAAATTTCTGAAAGACCTCCAATATTGCCTTGATTTGATTGCTAGCCTCTGTAGCTAACCTGCTTGTTCTTGAAAATGTCCCACCCCTCTCACCCTTCTGCTATTGTTGCTGTGGTTGTTTTATAAGGCTGTGTCTCTGCCCTCTACCCCTTATGATTACCTGATTTCCAAAATTCCTTTCCTCCCCTTTTTCATTGCTATTGACTGTTTTATATGCTGTTTATGTATTCTTCCCACCCACTGTTTTCCATAGATCCATGATAGTGAGTGCCCACCAAGCAAACCAGTATTGTTCTTAAGTAAAGCTTTACTACATACTGCCTCCTGTTCATTTTGCTGGAGCTCAGCAAAGCTGTTAGTTCTAGCCTGCATTCCAGAAGTGTTTTACTTGCTTCCAGTGCTATCCATGCAAAGTTAAGTACCTTTGCTAAATTGCACTTAATTATGTCCAGTAATCACTTTTGTTTCCTTATTTTATGTGTGCATTTCCCTGACTTTTTTTGCAAAAAATGCTCTTCCTCTCACTGTTGCTGTCTTAAGATTACCTTCAGCAAGGGATTTCCAGCTAGTTGTTTAAGTGGTTTGTGTTAGCATTGCACTTGTGGGTCTCTTCTACTGATCTATTTGAGATGGGAAATCAAAAGGGCTCATAGTGTAGTCATTTTATTGGACCGAGGGCTCATTATTTAGCTTTCTGGTTTTGTTTTTTTTCTGTACAGCTGCACATTTTGCATGTTTGAATGGGTTAGCAATGCCCTGTACAGTAGCAAACACCTGGAAAGCAAATTTCTTTGTAGAACTGTCCATAAAACTATAACCTGTAAAGCAGCAATACAGTGCAAATGCCTTGTGTGCCAACAGGCTTAGAGCAGCAGGACCTCTAGTGATTTAATACAATTCAGTATTGTGCAGCCACTAACATTCATAGAATTTAGTACTGTTTAGCTTGATCTGCCCCAATAAAACACCCTTATTAGTCTGAACAAACAAAGCCTGCTTAATGACCTTATATCCCCAAAACACCATCCCCATGTAGCTCTCAAATCAAAGGACTGGACATTATGAATATTCAATTTCATTACTTCTCTGTAGCCAGCTTGGGGGATATAAGCATCTTGAGACAATGTAGCAATTGTCTTATGTTTACTGACAACCACTTAATCCTTAAAGAATCAGATATAGTATGCAAGAGATGTAATTACACAATGACAATGGAGGCTAAACTGTCGCATACAATTCCACATCAGATTGTCAAAACCACACACAACACCCATTTCACATAGCATACAACACACACTAATATATGATGAGGCACTTAAAAGCAACCTTCCTAAATAACAAAGATCATCTAAACCACCCGCTGTCAAAGCTGTGCCTCAGCAAGCCCAAAGGCACTCAAAAAATACAACACCTAACACCACACATACTGTCACTGTCAATGGAGCCCCAACCACTTAGCCCCTAAGGCAAGCAGACACACTTCCCAGGACTTTCCTCACAGGGGATTCCATTTTAAGATATAGTGATGCCCATCTAATGAGGCTGAACAAGGAGAAGAAAACTGTTAGTTACTTATCTGTAGCCAGGATCCACAAAATCATGCATCCACTTAAGTCATAATGCCACAGGCAGCAGTATGATGCCATCATAGTCCACGAAGGTGTAAATGACCATAGATGTACCTCCCTGGTCTATATGAAGAGACATATTATGGAGCTCTCAGACTATGTGTCTCAGACTGGTATGAGCCTGGCACTGAGCAGCATTTTACCATCATTGAGGGTGATGCTACAATATCCTAAATAAAAACTACACTCCCTCCAAGCCTTCCTCACACTCGAGAATATAGACGTTTGTGCAGTTACCAAGGCATGGTTTAAAGCAACACATAGTACCCTGAAAATGTAAGGTTTCAGTGCCTTCCACACTTTTACACCAGTAGCTGCACAGACAAGGGCTAAAGGAGGAGGTGTCTTAATATACTCAATAACAAGAATACCTCTAGGGTGGTCCAAAAGGATGATGCAGTGGAGTGCCTCCATTTGCAGATCACCATAGACAAAATTTTTTACCATATCCTAGCCAGCTATAGATCACCCTCTATGTCCTAAGAAGCTTACAATGCATACTTGGACCTACTGGACACATTTACCATCCAGCCTAACACCCTATTCATGGGAGACTTTAATTATCCCTGTATAGATTGGAAATCATACACAGCTTCAAATCTACAGGCATAGAGATTACTGGACGTTGTAAATACAAGCAAACTTGACCAAATAGTGAATACACCCACTAGTGGCTCCAACTTACTGGATCTTTTGCTCACAAATATGGGAGAATGCTGCACCCTCCTCAATGTCTCATCTTCCCTTGTAAGGTCTGACCATAACACTGTCTCCTTAAAAATCAAAATCAACTCCATAATTCCGTTAAAACCAGTAATAGTTAGTACCTATTCCAAGGCAAATTACCTGCTATTAAGTGATGGTCTGACAAAATTCAAAGCCCCTTCAAACCATGAGAATACACCAGCCTAAGCTGAATTCCTCTCAGAAACTCAATTCTACCATGTCAATGGCTGCATAGAGGCTGCTGTACCTACCAAATGAAAGCTCAGAACTAGCCCCAGAAACATACTGCCCTGGTGGCATTCC
Organism: Protopterus annectens; assembly: GCF_019279795.1. Classification (NCBI taxonomy): domain Eukaryota; kingdom Metazoa; phylum Chordata; order Ceratodontiformes; family Protopteridae; genus Protopterus; species Protopterus annectens. The sequence continues at coordinate 504,692,094 of NC_056729.1, forward strand.
AAATTAAACAGGATATGCAACAAAAGGAAAAATATTTTGGCATAAATCAGGAAGGGTAATTCCCATGCAGATACAAACTTTATCATCATAAACATGCAACTGAGAGGGTTAATTAGGTCAAGCAAAGCCAGCTTTGAGGTTAAGATATCCTACCAGGTAAAGGATAACTATAAGGCTTTCTACAGTTATGTCATAAACCTCAAGGACAGCACACAGCAGTTTGCTGAACTGGTGGTTAATGGTGCCATATTCACTGCGTCTGGTGATATAACAGACCTGTTAGTGGATAAATTCGTTCTAACTTTCCCCCTCTCACCTGCACCCCAATAATAAAATCAAACACAACCTTCCAACTATAACTAGAAAGCATGTACTGGCTGCACCCACTAAAGCCATGAACATTGCCTCAATGGACCCTGGTAACATCTCAGGATGTCTCCTGAACAGTTTAAAATATGACATATCAGGAACTTTGGAGGCATTATTTAACTATAGTCTTAAAACAGACTTTGTGCCACATGAATGGAGAACTGTGACAGTCATCCCCCTTCATACGGGAGGACCTTTAACAGATACTGGAACCTACAGACCCATTAGTCTGACTGGTCTTATTAGCAAAGCCATGGAAAGAATTATCATGGAAATTATCAAGGACATAGGAGACCTCCAGACACTGGAGCCATTCAAATTTGACTTTGTCAGTGGAAGATCATAGGTTCATAGGTGTGTACTAGGCTAATGGCCCTGTAGCCTTTACAAGCCTAGCCCATAGGATTACCCTGGCATCGTGCCACCCGACCTTAGTTCCCAGTGCCTCTGTCGAGTAGAGCCACTGGAGTGATCCCCGGGGTGAAGTTTCCATTTCCCATCCACTCATCAAGATTTCTCTTGAAGAGGGCCAGTGAGGTGCTCTGCTTGACATGTATGAAAAGTCTATTCCATAGCATGGGCAGTCTCTGGGTTATGAACCTGTCCCTCCAGCATGTTCTGTTGATTGTGGTAATGAGGTTGAGGTCTCTGTAGCATGTGGCGTGGAGGGATTGAGATTTCTTTAGATGTAGCATTCCTAACAGAGCTGAGTCAGACATGGCTTTGTAAGTCAAGCAGAGATCGTTTCTAAGTAGGCAATATGAGACAGAGAATAGTTGGAGTTTTTTGAATCTGTCCATATAGGACAAGTGTTTAAGGCCTAGGATCCTCTTTGTGAGGTACTTTTGTGGCCTCTCCAGTTGTTGCAGGTGTCTAGTGAGGTACATGCCAAATGGGGCATTATACTCGATGACTGGCCTAATGAGGGAAGAGTAGAGGGAGACAATGACCTCTTTCTTCCTGGATGCAAACCCTTAGTAATGTGATGTGCCACATAGAAGGAATTTCTGACCACAGTGGCAATGTGGTGGTCAAAAGAGAGGTTGCTGTCAACCTGTGTTCCTAGATCTCTTATAATGCCTTCTGTGTTCAGTGGACTACGATCAATGTGGTAATTCAAGGGAACTGGGTTTTTCCCAAAGGGGATGAAGACACATTTTTTGGCATTGAACTTAAGGCCATGGTTCTGACAGCAGTCGTTGGTCTCATTGAGGCCTTTCTGTGGGATGTCAGCATCACTTGGGGAGTTAATAATGGCTTCCAACTTGCAATCATCTGCAAACTTTGTCAGCCAGAGTCCCTTTGTGTTGGCCTGGACTTCAGAGAAGTAGATACCAAACAGGAGGACCCAGGACTGAAGCCTGTGGGGCTCCACTCGTGACTGGTCAGCAGTCTGACTTGGAGTCAGCTACTTTCACACTGTGGGTTCTATCTGTGAGCCAGTTTTCAACCCACCTAGTAATATAGGGGTTGATGCCTAGCTTAGTAAGTTTTTCTGATTCCTAAGTGGGGAATGGTATCAAAGGCCTTGGCCAGATCAAGGTAGGCTATATGAACCACCTTACCTTCACCCACAGCTCTGGTGACTGACTCAAAGAAGTCGACCAAGTTGAGCAGGCTTGATCTAACTTTCACAAAACCAAACTGTGTAGGATCCAGAATTTGGAGATTCCCTATATCCTTGTTTATTAGGTCCATGATGATGCATTCCATAGCTTTGCATATAAGACTCATCAGGCTAATGGGGAGATAGTTCCCGGGGTCTGTAGTTGCTTCTCCTTTGTGGAGAGCGATGACTGTAGCAGTGCACCATTCGGTAAGGACAAAGCCTGAGATGAGGCTGTGATTGAACAGGGCACACAGGTGAGGTGCCAGTTCACTCTGTAGTTCATGTAGGACACAGCCAGGGATACTGTCAGGTCCCATAGAAGTTTTATTCTTGGCCATGGAAAGTGCTATTTTAACCTGTGCAGCAGTAATACTGGGTGCCTGGCAATCTAATGGTATTGTAATCGGTCTTTGGGGGGGGGGTAAAGTTAGCACTGAATCTGTCCGCCAGTATATTTGCAATATCTGTTGGCTCGGTAAATTAGGTACCATTGTGCAGTAGCTCAGAGCAAATCTGGATATTTCCATGGAGATTCTTTACATAACTATAGAAGGCCTTGTGGTTGTCATTACTATCTGCTGCAATTCTGTTTTCATAGCTAGCTTTAGAGCATTTGATGAGGGATCTTAACCTTTTGTTGAGGCTGATAAGGGAGTTTTTCCAGTTTTGGGGCTTCACCTTATTCCGCATCAGTTTCCTCCTTGTGTTGTAGAGTTTGTTTATGTTTATCAAGCTTGGTAAATCTGGTGGACTTCTTTGAAAATGTCACTAAGGCAATGGATGAGGGGAAAACTGTGCATACTGCCTATCTAGATCTAGCTGAGGTATTCGATACAATGCCCCACTTGGGTATTGTCAACAAACTTACAGTAATAGGTATAAATCCCTTTATAACATGCTGGATAGCTAGCTGGCTCACTGACAGGACCCTGGAAGCTAGAATCGGTGAGACCCCATCCATAAAGTGGCCGGTCACCAGTGGAGTCCCCCAGGTCTCTCTGCTAGGCCCACTCCTCTTTGGCATCTACTTCTTAGATGTCAAGCCAATGTCAAAGGCCTCTGGCTATCCACGTTCACAGATGATCACAAACTGGGTGCAGTCATTGAATCCTCCCAAGACAAGGGAAGGTCTAATACAAACAAATGCTTGATGGCAAAACCATAGCTTAAAACTCCATACCAAGAAATTAATTATAGCACGTTTTGGGAAGTCTACCACTCTGAGTAATTACAGCATCAATGAAACACCGTTAAACATTGATTCACTAGCCAGGGATCTGGAAACTCATGTAGATAGTAACCTAGCCTTCAAACAACATGAGAGCATGGCATCTAGGTCCAGGGAGCTCATCGTACTACTGTACTTGGTCATCATCAAGTCTATCATAGAGTATGATCTGATGATCAAATCTGCTGAAGAGCTGATAGCCTGAAAGCACTCACTTGTTCTGTTTTCTTGTTTTTTTGTTATTTTATTAAAGTGGTTTTAAACTGGCCTTGGCTGTGTTGACCACACCATTTTTTCTGCTTCTACTTTAGTTTTTGATTTGGGATAAGACTTTGGTTGCAGTTTGTATAGTTTTTCTGTTACCATTATATCTTTCTCATGTAGAGTCTTGCCAGGGGTATCATGGGAATCAAATATGCCTCGAGACCCAAAATCCTGAGATATTATCTTGCAGAGACAAAAGTCTGAGTGGAAAAACCTAAAAATAGTTCTAGATCTTGATATATTTTTCCTGTGGAAGAAAAGCTCTTTGTATGGAGGTGTCTAGCAGACACCCCAAGAACACAATCCTATGTTATGTTGTCAAAAAAGACTTTTGAATGTTCTCTTGGAATCCCAGCTTTTGTAAAAGGTCTCTCACTGAAGAGAGAGAGACTCCTGACACATTTATAAAACTCTGCAATGATAAACAAGTTGTCTAAATATGGAAAAATGTGGATACCCTGTAGCCTGCCATGAGCTATAACTAAGCTAGACACTTTGTGAACACTGGATAGTCTAAAAGGTAAGGCATCAAATTGATAATGTGATCCAGACACACAAAACACTAAGAAATGCCTGAAATCTGCTATGTCATTGGTGCAATAGGTAGCATACTTGCCTTTGGTGTAGAAAGCTGTTCTAATACCACACAAAATAGGTCAATTATTGACACTGCAGTAGAGCATATGGGGGTGCTGCACTCTTGAGTGCATCATACTTCAGATGAGCCATTAAACAGAGGCCCCATCTGCTTGAGTTGATGGTAGCTCAGTTGGATGTAAAAGATCCCATGGCACCTATCAAAAATTCATATTTTACATATTTAGTTACATATTTACAGTATTTACATATTTTATCATTCAATATATTGATATTTCCATTTTAAGTATTCTCCCCACTCTTTTACCCACAACCAAAACTATATTTTTTCTAGTATTTTGTCAATGTCCATTTTCCATCGTATCTGATTTCATTAAGTCTTTCATTCCATAGTCCATGTTACATAGAATATAATTCTGTCCATTTTCTTAGCTTCATTCTGGGATCTTGTCCCATAAAACCCATACTCTATTATGTCCATGTTTAACATTTCAAAATTTAAATAACTTCTAATCAGTTCATGTTTACATACTTCTTCCACAGTTTTTGAATTCTGTCACATTTGAAAGAGACAAAAGTTCCGTAGTTTCCAATTCTTTGCATTTATTACACATTCTATCCTGTTTTCTCTTGTATGGCATATTTGCCCCCACTGGTAATTTTCTGTGGATAATCACCACAAAACATCATTGCATTCATTAATTATTTAATAATTTCTTTATCTCATCATTATTGCTTTCTTCTTATCTATTTCTAACTCTTTCCATGGATCCACCAAATAAAAGGATGTCATAATGTTAACATGCCATTATTTTTTGTTCTTTTCTATCACTTCCACAATACAATTTTATTGTAAAATTCTTTAATTTCTTCATTAATAACACATTTACTTCTTTTTTTTAAATTTCCATTTCTTCCCAAATTTTTCTATATTTACAATATTGTTGTTTCTGTCAAATCTTTATTATTATTTTTCATTATTCCTTTTCATACTTTATACACACTTAAAGAGGCTGTATGCACAACCAGATTTATCAGCCCCAATTCCCCTTGTTCATCTTTCATATACAAAATTCCCCTCTTAATTGGGTTCAGTCTTGACCCCCAAATAAATGAAAAAAATGCCTGGATAATTTCTCTTTCATATTTCATTGACATCATATAAACATTTGCAATATAAACTATTTTACCTGTTGTTATGGTGTTTATTAAATGTGCTTTCTTTTTGTATGAAAAGCTATAATTCTTCCAGAATGTGATCATGTCTTTGATTCTTTTAATAACTTTATCCCATTGTTCATGTACGTATTCTGTCCTTCCAAATACCATTCCTAAAATGTCTATACTCTTTTCATTATATTCCACACCTCCTATAATACCTCCGTACCCAAATCCTTTGCTTTTGTCTTTATTCTTAAATTAATTTTCTTCAACCGTGTAGTCAATTTTTCATTAATTGCTTTCCATACAAACTTTATTTTTTGCTACTACTACAATATCATCAGCATAAGTATCCATTATTGGTAATTGAATCTCCTCCATTATTCTAGCTCCTCCCTTACTTGACATTTTATTAATTTCCATTACTGTTGTGTTCATGATTATAGCAAAGATCATACGGGTCTATATTATATTATCGCATGCTTAGAAAAGTGAATGATAAATAATCGACCCCATGTAAGTGAAAGCTTACATCGAAACCTCAGAACAGCAATTTTTTTCCAAGGGAAAAAAATCACTGTTCCGAAAAAAAAAACTTTAAAATATTATATAAGGTGGGGAGCTTCATCCCCACCCCCCCAACGTGGGGGGGGGCTGTGCCCTCCACACCCCCCCTACTTAAATATACCAACTCCGAGATCGCACTTAAGTGCCAAAAACAGCAAAGTAATGAAAGCGGCCAAGCAAATTCTTTCCCAGGGAAAGAATTCGCTGAAAAGCCGCTTCGTTATTTTGCTTTTCACTCTTGTCAGTTCAATCAAGAAGCATTTGACAAACTGCGTCTGTGATCTGGTAATAGGAACCCAATCATACTGCTTGCAGGACCACACTCTATTTTCAAATCTTCGCCAATCTAACCATTTGCATTCAATTTCACATAATTCTTTTCATATATTGATTTAATTACTTTTTATTTTTCACTTATGTTGTATGCTTGTAAAATTCCCCATAATGCTTTATACTGAGTATTATCATATGCCTTACTGACATCACTGATCATGATTTTTATTTCCACTTTTTTATTAATAATATCATCATTTGCTTCCTTTAGTATTCACAATAAGTCTTGACTCCCCTTTCCTTTTCTCTGAAATTCTTATCATGTAATCTTTCTGTTTTACATTGTAGTCTTTTAGTTACTATTCTCCTGAACATGTTATAATCTGTGTTATTCAGTGTAATTGGTCTCCAATTTTTATTTCATCTTTATCTCCTTTCTTTAACATAAATTTTATAACACCTATGCAAATTTCTTTATACTTAATTACTCTTTTTAGCCATTCATTCATTACTTCTATAGACAACCTTTTTGCCAGTCATACATTTCTTTATACAAACTATATTCATTTCCACCCAAACCCTGCTGAATTAACGTTAATATCTTTTAAGATCTCATTCAACTCATTTATATGTATTTTGCTCTCTAAATATCCATTGTCTTCCTTATTTGATTTTTTACCATTATAAATGTATTCTTTGTTAACTTTTTACTATATAAATCTAATACATATTCTTTAAGTATTTTATGTATTTCTCCTTGTTTTAACTTGTTTCTCTTCTTTATTTTTTAATTTTCTTATTATCTTTCCTTATTTTACTATCTTACATAAGTATGGTGCTACTTCTTTTTTTACCTTGTAAGCAATATTTTTGCTTATATAACAGCTTATTAACCTTATCCTGATTTCTTCTGTGTGTGTGTATATATATATATATATATATATATATATATATATATATATATATATATATATATATATAGATATATATATATATATATATATATATATTTTTTTTTTCTTTTTCATAAAAGTCTTTAAATATTTTTGACTTAATATTTTGCATTCCATTTTTCTGTTTTCCTTTTCTTTTCTATATATTCTAAAAATACTTTTTTGAATTGAATCCACCACATTGTCCAATTTTCGTAAAAATATTTCATACTGATATGTCGTTGTCATAATTCTGCAATTTCATTTCTTTCTCATGAATTTAACTCTTTTTTTATTTACTGTTTTATGCCTTTTCTTATTTTAATATATTACTCATTTTCATGAATTCTTATCCAAATCACCACATGATCAGATAACTCATTATATTTAATTGCTTTTTGTGTAATTTTTAGGCCTTCTGACATAAAAAAATCAATTTCTGTCTTAATTTCGTTTCTTTTGTAAGTCCAGTGTTTATTTTCCCATATTTTTAATTTTCCAATTTTTCATAATTTCAGTAACCATTTTAACATCAGAACTATTATTTTTATTTCTCAAATTACAGTTAAAGTCACTTGTCATTATTATATCCATGTTAACACAGACATAATTAGGTATAATTTTAAACACGGTTTCTCTTTCTTTTTTTGTCACATATGCATATAAAACTATTAGTCTATATACATATTTTCCATCTTATATCTACTGCTGTTATTCGGCCAAGTTCTACTATTCTAATATCTAATATTTTTGTATTCTCTTGGCATAGTATACATATACCTGAACATGTTTCTTTGCCCATATTCCAAATAACAGTATCATTCCAAACTTTCCGTTTGCACCCTTCCTTCTTCTATCATTCTAATGTCTTCTAACACTATTACTTGAGCATCTACTGCAGCACACCATCGTAAACTACCAATTATTTTCTTAATATTCTTCATACTGTTCACATTCAAAGCTAATATTTACAGCTTTATAGAACAGTTATTAAAATAATCTTCTTATCCCTTACCTTTCTTATTCAGTTTTGCCATTATATTTTTAAATGCTCTTTTTCTTTCCCTAACTCTATTTCCTATTGATTTTTTTTGCCTTTTATTATATGCAACTCTGACTCTTCTTCACTTGTTTCATCTGTCTCTCTTTCTTTTTCTTCCTCCTAGTCTTTCCCTATAAATTTAAATACCATTTTTATGTTTTTTCTTGTTGTGCTGTGTTCTTATGTAGCATTATTTTCTAACTCTTTTTCTTGCATAAGTTCATTGTCATTTTCATTTTCTTTTGCATTTTCTTGTATTGCTGACTCACATTCTAACCATGAATGTCCTGTATTACCACATTTCTTACATTTCACTTCACATTTCTTTGCATTATGACATGTCTGACCAAATGAATAACATATTTTTTGCCACATTCATTAATTAAATGATCACTTTTTCCACAAAGAGAACAGGTTTTTGGTCGTCCTCTGTACCTCTCAAAACCTTTTTTGCCATGCACATTAATAATACTAGGTATGTGTATCACATTGCCATGTTCCATTTTTAAAATTATTCCACATTCCCAACCCCTCAGTCCATAATTCTATTTCATCAGATATTTTAGTTGTGTCCACCACTTTTTTACATATTGTCAGCAAATATCCTCTCAGTTCTTTTCCTCCCACTTCAGTTCTAAACAGAATCAATATAATTTATTTGTTTATTTTTGCTTTGCCTGAAAAAGGCTTCCACAACATATTCTGACCATAGAAAGTCTTCTTTCTTTTTTTCATAGGCCCCCAAAAAGTTTTCCATAGCCTGGCCAGTTTCAAAAAACAAGATACAAAAAGTTTTTTTGTTAATTAAAATGAAAGCTCTTACCTCTTCAGCTGTTACTCCCAAAGGTGCAATAAAGTTGTCCCATCCCTCATATTTGTCCTGGCTTTTTTCTTTTTACTGTTCACCTGAACAACATATTTTTTCTTTACTTTCTTCATCTCTGTCTTCTCCTTAGCTCCTTCTTACACTGTTCAAGCATAGGACTTTTTGTCTGGAACCTTCTCTGGCTCTTTTTCCTTCTCGTTTTCTCCCTCTTCTATTTTTTCCATAATTTTCAACAACAAAAAAACGAAGAATGGTTCAAGGATAAAAGAAGGTGTCACGTTCCAACTGGTACAACAGCTACTTTATTATCAAATACTTCACAGTTAAAACAGGTTGAGTGCTTTCATCTACTGCCCGTAGATTTCTTCAGAACATTGACCCTAATGAGTCAATCACATTTATACTGATGAAAATTCCCACCCTTTTTCAATTAATTAATAATAATTACTATGAACAATAATGAATATTTAAAAAAATACACAATTACATATTTAAAAAACTTGTTCTTAAAAGACCTAAAATTAAGTATATATTTAGGAAAATGTACCAAATGTTCTAGTTATTATGTTGGGAAAACTGACAGAAGATTCAGAAATCGGATATATGACCATCTTTACTGTATTATTTTTTGTTGTTGGAAATTGTTGGGGTTCATTGATACAGATTCTTTGGAGGTATTTTTTTTCTATAATGTCACACCAGGATATAGCAGTTCCACTTTCTGGCTCACTCTGGATAACTAGCTCCCCCAGATATTAATCTCACAACCCTCCCAACTGGAGGGTTGAAATAACACATTTCTCTGATGTTTCTGCTGCTTCAAACAGGTTTTTCTGGAAATTTTCTTCTGAATCCATCTCCACTACTGCATTTAGCTTCATCTCCTTCCTGCTCTTTTCACCATCAGCAGACAACCTTTGTTTCTGCTCCCACATTGCCTGAAAACATTTCTGGTAGTGAGTCTACCATTTTTTTTTCATTTTCAACACATTTAACTTCCAAATTGCCTTGGCTCTCAGCAGCCATATTTCTCCATGGTCCTCCTGGCTGTTTCTGTGCCTGGACAGGAAACAGGAAGTCAGGATGTTTAACACCCAATCTCTTTCCCTTACTGCAAAGAACAGAGGAAGTTCCATGATGCCCTGGACAAATTTCCCCTAGACGTACAAATACCACTTGGGGTCTCCCCTGAAAAGATGTCACTAGCCTAGTGGGACTAACCTGGTTAACAAGAATAACTAAATAGATCTCTGCCTAACATATAAAGCTATGTCAAACCCAGAGCTGTTGGACATGCTACACCTAAAGAAATCCCAATCCCTCTGACCTGCATGCTCTAGGGACCTAAAACTTGTCACCACAATAAACAGGACATGCTGGAGGGATAGATTCCTGTCCCAGTGACTTCCCATACTCTGGAACAAGCTACCCATCTATGTCAAGCAAAGTTCTTCATTAGCTCTCTTCAAGAAAAATCTTGATGAGTGGATGGGAAATAGGAAATACACCCCGGGGATCACTTCTGTGTCTCTGCGCGACAGTGGCACAGGAAAATAACTTTCTTGGGTGGCATAAGCCAGGGAACCTTGTTGGCTAGGCTTACGTAGGCCCTTGGGCCGATAGCCTAGTACCTACCTATGAACCTATGAACCTAAATAAAATCTGTGATGTGATGACTAGCATCTTTCAAATCTAGTGTTACAAGAGAACTTAAATGAAAAAGAAAAATGAATAGGTTGTAAAGTGACAGCATTCTGAACTTGAGCACTATCAAAAATTGGATTAGGAAAGAAATTTCCAGAACTGGTCTCCAGACATTTTCTTTTTTTAGTACCAAAACCAAACTTGAATCAATACCTTTCCCAAACTGGGAAGAGGGAACTGGCTGAGACAACCTATACTGATGGATGGAGGAAATAGAAGAGTCTGGTGTGTTGTTTGAAGAAATGCTCTCTGAAAAGGTGGAGTTTCCTCCTACTGCCATCTGTAACCTTGATGATTACTCTTTGGAGTTCATTTGTCTGAAACTATGTGTTGCAAAAGAGAGAAATGCAGATTCATACTTTCTGGAAGAGAAAAGGGACTTCCAGCATATGAGGGAGGACATGGTCCCTTAAATAATCATTCTGACATAGGTTCATAGGTTCATAGGTATGTACTAGGCTATCAGCCCTAGGGTCTATACAAGCCTAGCCAAACAAGGTTCCCTGGCTTTTGTCACCCAAGAAAATTATTTTCCTGTGCCCCTGTCGAGCAGAGCCACAGCAGTGATCCCCGGGGTGAATTTCCTATTTCCCATCCAATTGTCAAGATTTATCTTAAAGAGGGCTAACAAGGAGCTTTGCTTGGCATGAATGGGCAGCCTGTTCCAGAGCAAGGGTTATTTCATATCGCCTCAGTTTTTGACTCCTATTTTTTTCTCTTAACCCCCTGTACTACTTTTTAGCTCTCTATCTCATTCTCCTTTCTGTGGATCTATACTTCCCCTACTCTCATCTCTTCAACTGTACATTTTTTACTATATTCACAGCTACTCTCCATTACTAATCTTCCATTTTTTCTCACTTTCCCAATCCTCTCAAAATTGCAACTGTTATATATAGCCTCCTATTTTTAATGTCCAGCATTTTGTGTTATAAAAGTACAGTATTTAATGACCATTAAGATCTACATTCCTACTAGCATTCTTGAAATATTTTGTCTAAACACTTTTCCCACCCGAGTACTTTTCACCAAAACCAATTGACAACAATAATGCTCATCGTGTCACTAGAACTGCACACCATCGCTTTAATTCTAAGAAAACTATTTTTTTTTCTTTTTACATTTTGTTATGATTGGAGACTGGAGAAGGAGCCAGCATCTAGTCCAGCTCGTCCCTCTAATTTCCGAAGGGGCGCGTACTCCTCCACAGGACTATGGGCAGTTTTGTGCCTATTCAGAATCACCTCAAACTGCAAGGCAGCCAAATTGATAAATTGTTGTGCAAAATGCTCGAAGAGGGAAGCTGTCATCATACTTCTATTGTCCATAACATTGCTCATATTTTTGGTAGCCCACCTTTTTCCCCTTAGAAAATCACCCAGGCTTAGTGTCGGTTCTTTCTGACCCAGTCAGACTTTCCTGGTAAACAAATGTCTAACTAATTAATTAATTTGTGGTCTTTTATCCCACCCGTTATTTTTTACTTTGTCTAGAACTGTTGAGGAAAAGCATTGAGAAGTTGTGATTCTTGTACAAGGCTACACTGCCACCAGCCAGCAATGCCCACACCATTTAAAAGATTGCAAAGCAGGGGGCTCAATGTTGAGCGCCGAGTATAAAATGAAAACTTGTGTTCTAACTACATCCCGCCTACTAGTAATGTCTAAGGTCAAGAGAAACCATCTGCTTGACCATCACAATGACCTGGAAGGCAGCCCAAGAAACTGGAGATGCACAATACCAACATAAAAACTCAAAATACACCTGCCTGGAAGTCACATGCAGTGTCTGTGAGTATGCTGTAGCCACCTAAAACACACATGTAGCGCCATCCCCATAGCAGCCACCTCTGATCCAATGCCCTTCAACTTCGTTCAAGGGTCCATCTTCTAACTACCCATACTATGTCTGAGTCACTGCATTTCCCTTCCTGTGCTCCTAGTGGACACCAGTTATGTACTCACACACGTTAGACTGTTTGGGGGGTTGTCTTCTTTTTGGAACCCCTTGTCATTGCTTCTTTAATGTCTGTTTAAAAGCATTTTGGTAAAACTGTTTATTTTGTTTCTTGACAAAATTAGATGAGGGTTCAGAGAATCCCTTGGACAATTTGGAAAAGGAGGGATGAAAAATCTGAGAGATTCCCTGTATCAGACTACCCCTCTACATTTTTTGATAATCACTGAAGCAGAGGGTCCAAATCTAAATTTCTATCCAAAGGAAAATTTAAAATATCATGTTCACATCTTCTGGGAGGTTCTGAGAATGCATCCAGACAAACCTCCTCAAAACAGTACCAGTGGTCATAGCCCTGGAAGAAGTGTCAACAGAATCATACACACATACACAGCAAACAATGAGTTGTGACCTGTGCAATGGAAGATTCTAATACATTTAAAGAAAATGTTTCCTCAGAAGAAGAAACTGCAGACAAAATATTCCTCATACTTTCACAATTAATCATAATAAACTTTAACATATGCAGCAGAAACCTGCCCAGAGATAGGCAGAACATTCTGACTAAACAGGGAATACTATCCTACTTCCTCTATCTGGACTTACAAGACTGGCTTTCCCTTGCCCATTTAGGGAATGCCAACAGCCACAGAGGACATGACTAACTCCTGTTCCATACTGGCTGTAGGCGGTACACTAGAGGTATCTGGGGTAAAAGATGAATGATCTGAGGAATCAGCTTTGATAACAACAGAGTCACCCACCTGCTGCTGAGGCAAATTAGTTATCTGCTGTGGTGGCAAAGACTGTTTACTTACTTTTTCTTCTTCTTGTTGTAAGAAAGACTGAGCATGGGACTAATAGTTTGTCCCATGGTCAAGCTGAAAACAATCAGCACAAGTCAGTAAAAGTTTAAATTGTAAAATGCTTTTTCCTAACAAAAATACAATAAAAGTCCTTTATTATGCTTTGCCAGTGCCAAAAACAAAATAAACACAATTTTCCATAGAAATAGCTTTTAAACTGACAAGGAAAAAATGCACTCCCATTTACAAGTACAGTTAATTCTCAAGACAGTCCATTAAAAACACAACCTCCTAGAAAACAAATAGCTTTCCTAACCAGGAAAGTACAAATAAGCAATACATTTTTAAACATGAAAGGTTTTTACCCAATAGGACCTTAGCTACAAAGCCATGGAACAGCACAAGCCAACCGTCAATTCTCAAAAACCTGCTGAGGAGTGCTTTATTTGGCAACAGGAAAGCGCTGAAGGGCTTGACACTCAAACCTGTCTGTTTGGACAGCTCAGCTCAAACTGCCTAAAGGTTTGAGTGCATGAAAGGTGTCCTGAAGATTTGGAAACTGGCCAGGTACTATATCCTTGGCAGGATATAATCCATATAGCTAATGCTACTGCAGCAGTGATTAATATGATGAACATCTATAATGATAATGACTATGATGCAATCTCAGCATATTCTGATTTAAAGTGAAGCACCTACCATTCCACTTCTAGCTCAGTTTTGAATGGTTGCTAAAACTGAAGTCTGTATAGTATTAGTCTGAACTATAAACTGTGGGGTTTCATTACATCTCTTACATTTGTTTCATACAGCACACAGTATCTACACACAGTATGCCAACTTAATTCACACAAAAGTAAACCAGCCCTACAAAGCTAGATTGGTTGTTTAAACTGAGCCAATGGTGAAAAAAAAGAAAGAAAGAAAAGACTCAATCACATTTATCTGCAGACAGTATGGTCCCACCTAGCATGTGTTGGCTGCATACACTCAGAGGTCTAAGTCTGATTATGACAAAATTAATAATAATGCCCACAATAATGTTTTTCATCATTGTTTCACACACACAATAACTAGAGGAAAATATTTCAACTTGCTTCACAAAAATCATATTAGTCTTACAAAACCAGAATAATGAACAAACAACAGCAGTGTCAGACAATTTCATCAAGTTCTCAGATGTAACCAGGAATTACAACTACTTTTTTGACTGTGAACATCTCAGATGTATTTCCGTAAAAAATAAATACATTAAAAATAAAGTAGTAGTCACAGTAATGTATTTTTTCACATAATCACAGAGTTACCAGCCAGCCACAGTACTCACTTCAGCATTAGACTTACAAAGTGCCATCTGCCTATAACATTTGGCTTCCTGTCAGTATTGAAAAATACATACCTTACCTTTTGACCATTTGCTGCTGCTTTAAAAACAGCCATCGCATCTACTTTACTTTTTAAAATAGGCATGTATTTTTCTCTTTCCCATCCCACTCATGATATAGACAATAAAGTAGGGTGTGGCTGAGACAGACCAAAATGCCTGCAAATGCTGTGGACAGGTTAGATACACACTATCTCACTATAGGGCACTGTAGTCACAACTTCATTGAGCAGGGGCATTCTGGGCCATTTATATATTTAGTTTAAGTAAAGAAACACTGTAGCTGTATTTCTTACTTAAAGTAATTAATTAAACATTGCAATAGTGCCTCTAGCAGCCTGGTGCCCTAGGTAGCTGCCCTGTTTGCTTTGCAGCAATATAGTCATTCCACTACGAGAGGTAGTGTTGAATGTTTTGCCAAAGTCAAGATAAGCAGCATATACCATCAGTCCATTATCAAGGGCTGTTGTACTACTTCAAAGAATGTCACAATACTGCCATAATATTTAAAAGGCAAGATTTTCCTGTTAAAACATTACTGTTCTATGCTTAACTGCATTAGGTCTCCATTTCAGTTTGTATAAGCCCCATTATGACTCTGTTCATAATTTTACAGATAATGTTGGTCTAAAATTCTTTGAGCCTGATGTGGTCTTCCTTCTCAGTTTGTGAGTTCATGAAGTGCCCCTAGAGCTTGTTTACATAGGTTTGGGGTATGCTCTCCTGTTGACATTTTGTTTGCTAACATGACTGATAAGAGTTCATTTAGATTCTACTTGATTTTCTGTAGGAATTTATCAGGTCATAGCCATAGCCCACCCAATTTCCATCCTGATTAATAGAACTATTACTGAAGGAACTATCCCATCAACCTGGAAAATGTCACACATTATCCCCTTGCATAAGTGTGGTAACTCCAATGAATTATCAAACTATAGACCTATAGCCATATTATCTCCACTAGCAAAAATCATGGAGAAATGCATTCATAAACAGCTGTTAAACCCCCTAATAGAAAACAACTTACTAACTAACTGCCAACATGGTTTTAGGCCATTTCATAGTACCACCTCTGCTCTCTTATCTTTCTCTGACTGTATTAATAAAAATCACAATAACAACACTCTATCCTCAACCCTCTTTATTGATCTTTCAAAAGCCTTTAATATGGTTAACCACCACTTACTCATAAACATACTCAAAAACCTGTCTCTAGACACACTGGCTATCCAATGGTTCCAATCCTACTTAGACAACAGACAGCAGGCTGTACTATGGAAGAACAACTTATCCTCCTACCTCCCAATTGCTCTTGGTGTCCCTCAAGGCTCCATATTAGGCCCTCTGCTATTTTCTATTTTTATAAATGACCTACATTCTGTAATACCTCAAGCTACTTGTATCCAATACACGGATGATTCCATGTTAATATGGTATGCCACTTCTCTATCTGACCTACAATCCCTAACCCAAAATGTGTTTAATACAGTCAAGAAATGGCTTCTACACCAATGTCTCATCCTGAACCCCAAAAAAACAAAACTGCTACTATTCACTCCCACCCATAGGGCCTCCCCACTTAAGTTTACTGTGATATCAAGCAATGGTACTATCATATCCCCTGATTCTACTACTAAACTTCTTGGGGTACTAATTGACAACAACCTTACCTTTGATTCCCATATTAACAGTACAATAAAAACAGTCAACAAAAAATTAGGATCCCTATACAGGATTAAACCCTTTCTGACTCCACTAGCCTGGACCACCATTGCCCATACCCACTTAATCTCTACCCTTCTCTATGCCTCACCCATATATATATATATATATATATATATATACTAAACTATGTAAAAACAACCTGAACAAGCTTGCAATCTCCTACAATAATATTAACAGATTTGCAACTGGGTCTGCCTTCAGAACCCATCACTGTAATAATCTTAAGCAGCAAGGATGGCTAGAGTTGCCAAATCAACTGCTATTTAACCAGTTAACAGTTGTCCACAAGATCCTGTATCAACCTACTAACACACCAGTACTTGCAAACCTTATCACCCCTATAATAACCTCAAGACCCTACGCTCATCAAATAAACTATTTGTACAAATAGGTAAAACTAACAATATGGCTGGTGTCTCCTTGTTCTCTAATACTATGGGCAAAACCTAGAACTCCCTCCCCATTGACCTAACCTCCCTTTCCTCAATGGCACTATTTAAAAGCAAACTGAAACCATACCTTAAATTACAGTGGTTATGCCCATGTGCTAACCCTGACTAACTACCTCAATTATCTCTGGTCACTAATCACCATACCTGTACAAGCTAGTTACTTTCTGTTAACTGTAAAGAGAGTGTGCTCCTATATGTAAAAATGTTATTAGAGATATCTTTGAATGGCTAACCATAGCTGAAATGTACCATGATTATGTTTACAGAAATGCAACAAAATGTAATGAATGGCAAAATATCTGTAAATGTACCTGCATTTGTAAATGTCATTTAGTATAATTGATGGTGTATTTTGTGGAGCTTTGCTCCCCGGGCCTCTACTGAAAATGGACATATATCCAGTTGGGCTAGCCCAGTCAACAAATGTAAAATAAATAAAATAAAATAAGGTTATATTTTCTGGTATCATGGAACTTGAATTTTAAAGTTTTCTTGTGGCACTACCTGTTATGCTCATAGCTATATATGGGATGTCTACTACTGGCATTTAACACTCTCACAGATGTCATTGCTTATGTGAATATTGCTCATTTTTCTTTATGTTCATTTACTTTATTTTGTAAGCAGTTCTTTGCTTATAGATAACGTCACATTTGCTATTTTCTCATTCATTTTTCTGATACATGAAAGAATACCTTATTACTATCTTCAGCTTTTGAGATCAAGCTGAATTCATAGTTAGAGTTGGACATGTCTTTATGATAAGGATGAGTATGAATTATTCTGATAGCTTTGTGACTATTTTACTCTTTTATATGTCTTATTAATTTTATAATTTCCAGCAAAGGAAAAAAAATATCAATATATTTGTATATTATTATTCTGTATCATAGAACTCATTAGCAGTATCCTAAACAGATTTATTTGGGTCTTCAGATTGGCTATCCCTAATTGTTTTCATAAGGAAAACATTTACCACATTTGAATTATGTCATTTGATCCCCTCCTTCTGAAATTAGAAGGTAAGAACAGAAAAAATATACTTCAACATCTTCTAACTGCACGAGACAAATCAGTTATGTAACATTACTCCATTGAAATCTGTCATTAAGGCAAATAAAACAGCAAATAGAGGTTTTCAGTCTCAGTTTATCTAGGCTCTTCTCATAAATTGGCTAATTTCTTATACTGGTAAATTTTAATAAGACTTCCACAATTGTAATGTTAAAGTTAATAGTGTTGTTTCTTTTGAAGAAGAACATTTCTGGAGATAGAAAGGAAAACAAAGGAAATTTATCATACATTTACTGGTAGACTTCAAAATGCCAGAATAATTAGGGCAGACTCCACAAAAATGGTATTGTAGAATTGCATGAGTTAAGCTGGTTCCATGACAGAGAGGATTTTGCCCTGACTGTGTTTATGACTAGTGGGCTCATTGCCAGATTTGATGGCCAGAAATGGATGGGATTAAGCAGGCAATGCACACTGTCACATACTAATGGGAGGGATTTGTCTAGAGTCCCACAACAGGAATAACATCTGCGTATTAGTGTGTATGTCAGATGCATAGCAGAGGGGCTCAAACTTGACAAGGGCTGGCCAGGCTGTTTAGCAGGATGATGTGTCTGTGTGCTAGTGGTGTCATATTCCTGCACAACCTTGGCATAAGAAGCATTGTACTGAACCTGCTGTCCAGCAGGAGGAGGGCATGCAAATGCACTTAAAAGTCTAAGCAACAATGTATGATCTACATGACCCACTCATTAGTGAGGGTATCTCATCCAGAGACAAGGAGGGCATAACATCCCTGTATTCTTTCCTTATAAGACCCATTATTGAGTACAATGCCCCTTTTGGCATATACTTTACAAAGTACATGCAGCAGCTGGAGAGACCACAGAGGTTCCCCGCCAGGAGAATCCAAGGCCTCAAACATCTACCCTACACAGATAGACTAAAAGCCCTGTCTCTGTACTCAGTCTCATACAGATTCCTCAGAAGTGACCTCTGTCTGGCATACAACGCAGTCTCAGACTCCACCTTGATGGGACTGCTGCATATCCGCAAGTCAAGCTCTACTCTAGTAACCCACATGCGCGACCTCAGCCTGGTCTGTGACATTAATAGGACTTGTTGATGGGACAGATTTGTGTCCCAGAGACTCCCCCTTCTGTGGAATAGACTCCTTCTCTATGTCAAGCAGAGTACCTTGTTAACCCTTTTTAAGCGAAACCCGGATAACTGGATGGGGAACAGAAAAGGCACCTTTGGGATACCGCCTGCGTCCCTGCTGGACAGGGGCATCAGGTGTTGACTTTTCAGAACATGGGCTAAATTCTTAGCTAGGTTTGTAAGGGCCTCAGGGCCAATAGCCAAGTAACTAACTAACTTCCTATGATAGGCATTAACTAATTCTTGTTTTCTCTTACTGACCATTAAATCATAAGGATTCATAGGGGCAAATACCCTCTAGAAAATTCGAACCCCTCCACAGCATAATGTGAGACACTAAAAGGCAGAAAAAAAACTTGCAGATCACATGGGCCAATAAGGAAATGGAGGGACTAATGGTCAAAGCTGACAAAGATAAAAAATAAGTAAAAATAAACTAGCAAGTGCCTACATAAAAAAGTAGAAGGTAGCAGCTTCCTAACTGGCCACCAATGTATATATATTTGTTTAGCTTTTATTCTCATCTTGTCCTCTCTTGCTTTGTACAAGCCAGCATTTAATATTCTTGTATAATATGCACATACAGAGTTGTCATTGTGATAGAAAAGTGCATTTAACTGGAAGCCCCTTACAAAGGCTGTTGCTTCAGTGGAACAATACCCACATGTCAATTTGAAAAAAAAATATGGACTTGAGTAAATAGAAAATAAAAATGTAATCCATCCACAAACCCTATTTTTCCATTTTTGTACATGGGATTGGGGTGTCACCTCAACATTGGCAATCATCTAGAGCCAAGGTTTTACACCACTGAGTGGCTAGCCCTGCTGCATAGTCCATCCACACCACACACTCGCATGCACACTAACACCTATGGCCAGTTTAGAGTGTTCAGTCCACCTACTTGATGTCTTTGGAATGTGGGAGGAAACTGAAGCACTCAGAAGGAACCAATAAGGACACATGGAGGATATGCAGACTCCACACAGAAGACACCCCAGCTGAGAAATGAACCTGGGAACCTCTTGAAGCAACTACACTATCTACTGCGCCACTGTGCCTAGTGTGCATAATTTCCAGTTCCTCCTTGGCATTCTTGCAACATGATAAATATAAAGTGCTTTTTACAAGCACAAAGGTTATAGTTATAAAACTATAAAATTTATTATATAAGAACATATTTTCTATTCATCATGTAGGTATATATATATATATATATATATATATATATATATATATATATATATATATATATATATGTGTGTACCTTTTAGGAATTGTAGTACATACATATTTTTATTTTTTATGTGTTTTTAAGAGAAAGGTGATGTCCTTTTATATTGAATACTCATTAATTGATTAAGTATTTTATACACAGCATTGGTCATTCAGATCACATGTGATTGTTTCAGATGATATTTAAATGGTTCAAAATGTTGGGATGACATTTCTGAAGAAGTTCATGATTATTAAAGTGGACGAAACTCGTAAACATTGAGTTGTGGCATTTTTCCTGTTTCAGTCATATACTGGCATTTTTCTTATAAGAACACATTAGTCTTAATACTCTGCCACACTTACATCATAATATCAATGATTTAGTCTTCATTATTTCTTATTCTATTACTGCTGGTAGCTTTATATCTGTCATTGTTCGTACCACTCCCATTTCTATCACTTCACCTGTATTTGAACTCAATCAGTAAGCAGTTCCATCATTCTGTACTGCAGATTTTTTCAGAATCTCTTCCTTGGATGCTGTTCTAGTATCCTGTTGTAATATAAAAAGAATGCTCAAGAGACCAGATGAACGTGAACCAGAACAAGACACCCAATTCAAGTGCAAGTAAGTATGAATAAAGAAAAAAAAAAGAATAAAAGAATAAAAACAGGAATCAGGATTATGACACAAATTAAATACACATAAAAGTAATTAAAAAAAACACTAACACTGAGAGTTATGTGTATTACCTGCTCAGGAACAATAAAAAGACACCTAAAATGTGAAAAAAATAGCATTCTGGTGAAAATAAAAAAAAAAAAACTCCACAAAAAAGGAAATTAAGCCGAGAGTGTAACTAGAGATGGGAAGTAAATAAAATGAAATGGAAACAGTTCTCATAGCAAAAGAAAGCAACAACTCTACCCTAGGAGTCAAATTATCTTTTTATCTATCTTAGCTATCTCTTTATCTGTATAGACACACACACAGATACACACACACACATGCACACGCACGCACACACACCTCCACTCACTTGTGTATTTTCTATAAATGTTCCTACTAAAAACACTCTTACTGTCCCTCATATGGCATGTTCTAGTGCACTAATCTACACTTCTCACTTATATAATCTTTTAACATAACTTTTCCTTCCCACTGCTAACAAACTCCTCCACTGAACTCAACTGTCTCATCGCTCACATTTAGACAAAACACAGCTGTAATTATTCCATACGTACTTCATTTTATAAATGCAGTTTGTCTTGATTTATTGTAAATAATGTATATTACAATGACTTACATTTGTCTAAATCCTGTTAAGACTGTATTTGTACTCCTGGTGCTGAGACTGAAATGGGCTCCTTCTGATCAGTGCTCTATCCTGGTAAACAAATTTTAAATAAATATGTATTACAGATACATGTGCATACATACTTTCAAGCGTATTTGTATCATGTAGCAGCATCTTGTGTATCATCATCACTTCTTCTCAAACTTTGAAGAAAATCTTTAGGATGGTAAAGACATCACCATTTTTTACTTTTGTTTTTGTTTTTATTTTGCACTTGTTGCATTTTTAACTTGCTTCTTTTTCATCTGTTTTGAGTAGTGTACTGCCTTGCAAAGTCTCATCAATGAAAAGTGCTGGCAATCAAAATAAAGACTGCATCATTATAATTTGATATAACACAAAGGTTTAGGTATTGTGTCCATAAAGTTTACATGACTAGTTCCTCGTTTTATATACATTTTAGCAGTTTTTAATCCAATCTTTTCTGGGAAATTGTGTATATCTTCCTGGCACAAAGATACATTTTTGGTTTATATCATCCCTCTAACTAATTGGCAATAGGGGCGAGTGTGTGAGTGAATGAGTGGTACAGATGAACTACCATGGCAGGGCTAGCCACCCAGTGGTGTAAACCTTGGCTCAAGATGATCGTCACTGTTGAAGTGACACCCTGACCCCATGTGCAACATGGGAAAAAGGGGTTGAGATGGATGGATGGATGGATCATCCTGCTAACCCTTCATCCATTTTCCAAACACTTGTCCTGCTGAACATCACAGAAGTAGCAAGATGAGCAGATTAAACTAGGCCTCGCATTCCTCACTGACTGCTTCCAGCTCATTCTGTAGAAGCCCCAGGAATTCCCAGACAAGGTGAGAGGTATCATGTCTCCCACATGCCCTGGGCCTTCCACGGGGCCTCTTCCCAGTAGGTCACACCTGGCACATCTTCCATAGGAGACTCCTGAGAGCATCCTCACAATGAAGAAATGTCCCTGCTAGGCTATAACATTATCAGATTAGGCAGTGAATAAAGAATTTGGTAGTGTCACTGTTTTCCACAAAAACTTACTTTCCCTCACACCCTGCCAACATTCTCTGTCTCATAAATCCTATTAACCATATTAAAACTAAACATTCACAAGAAAATTACACCATGGGTATGTGTGTGTGTGTGTGTGTGTGTGTGTGTGTGTGTGTGTGTGTGTGTGTGTGTATATATATATATATATATATATATATATATATATATATATATATATATAGGTTCATAGGTTCATAGGTTCATACTAGGCTATCTGCCCTAGGGCATTTATAAGTCTAGCCAGAGTGTGTGTGGCTTTCACCACCCCTTAGGATGAGAATACTATACCCATTAGTTTGCTGTGACTCTGTCCAGCAGTGACACAGAGATGATTCCCAGGGTAAACCTACGATCTCCCATCCACTCGTCAAGATTTCTCTTGATCAGAGTCAGTGAGGGGCTCTGCCTCACATGGACTGGGATTCTGTTCCATAGTGTAGGGAGTCTCTGGGTGATGAATCTGTCCCTTCAGCACGTCCTATTTATATCCGTGTTGAGGTTTAAGTCTCTTGCTCTGGTGGCTCTGGTGGATTTGGATTTTTTGAGGTGGAGCATGTCCATTAATTCTGGGTTGGACATGGCCTTGTATGTCAGGCACAGATCACCTCTGAGCAGATGGTATGCGACTGAATAGAGCTGGAGTTTCTTCAGTCGGGCATCGTATGACATATGTTTGAGCCCCTTTATCCTTTTGGTGAGGAACTTTTGGGGTCTTTCCAACTGCTGCAGGTGTCGGGTAAGGTACATTCCGAATGGGGCGTTGTACTCAATCATTGGTCTGATAAGTGAAGAGTACAGGGGTACAATGACCTCTCCTGATCTGGATGTGAATCCCGTCATGATCAGGTGGGCAATGTAGAAGGTCTTCCTAACCACTTTGGCAATGTGAGTGTCAAAAGAGAGGTTACTGTCAACTTGGGTCCCCAGGTCCTTGATAACTTCTTCCATGTTTAATGGATTACCACCTATGTGGTAATTAGGGGTTACCTTGTTTTTCCCAAAGGGTATGACTATACATTTTTTGGCATTTAGCTTAAGGCCATGGCTCTGGCACCAGTTATCCATTTCTATGAGACCTCTCTGGAGGATGTCTGTGTCTGATGGAGTGTCAATTATGGTGCCCAGTTTGCAGTCATCTGCAAATTTTGTCAGCCACAATCCCCCTATGTTTGCCTGCACTTCAGAAAAATAAATGCCGAACAAGAGGGTGCCCAGGACTGAGCCCTGTGGGACACCGCTCGTGACTGCTTAGAGTCTGACATGGCACCAGCAACTCTAACCCTGTGTGTTCTGTCCTTGAGCCAGTTTGCAACCCATCTTGTGACATATGGGTTTACATCTAAGCTGGTGAGCTTTTCTATGATGCCCGAGTGGGGTATTGTGTCGAACGCTTTTGCTAGGTCAAGGTAGGCTGTGTGAACTGCCTTACCCTCATCAATGGCCTTAGTGACTGTTTTGAAAAAGTCGACCAAGTTCAAGAGGCAGGATCTTCCCTTGACAAAGCCAAAATGGGTAGGATCCAGTGTCTGTAGGTCCCCAATGTCTTTATTTATGAGTTCCATTATGATCCTCTCCATAGCTTTGCAGACAAGGCTCGTCAAGCTTATGGGGCGGTAATTTCCAGGGTCCGTAGAAGCACTGCCTTTGTGGAGTGGGACCACAGTTGACGTACGCCATTCTTTGGGTATGTATCCTGTAGTAAGGCTAAGATTAAATAGCAGCCTTATGTGTGGGTTTAGTTCCTCATTGAGTTTGTGTAGCACACAGCCGGGGACACCATCCGGTCCCATTGATGCTGTGTTTTTTGCTTTAGAGAGAGCAGCTCTCACCTGGGCATCTGAGATGTTTGGGAGGCTAGACTCTGGTGGGATAGATATTTCTCCTTTTGGGGGAGGGAGGGAGAAATTTGCACTGAACCTGTCTGCCAGTATGTTGGCAATGTCTGTGGGTTCAGTGATTTTTTATCATTTTGGACTAATTCTGAGCATATCTGGGAGTTTCCACCCAGGTTTCTAACATAGCTAAAGAAGGCCTTATGATTGTCTTTTGTGTCATTAGTGATTTTTCTCTCAAAGTTGGCCTTGGATGATTTTATGAGTGATCGTAGTTTTTTGCTAGTATTGATCAGAGATGCCTTCCCTTTTAGGGATTTTGCTCTGTCATGTAGTAGCTTTCTGCTCTTGTTGTAGAGTTTGTTTATGGCTGGGGTCCACCAGACCGGGCGCCTGCCTTTGGTGGAAAGGGTCTTGATTTTATTAGGAATTGCTTGATCCATACATTCCTGGAGGTGCTCGTAGAAGGCATTTGTAAGGGTTTCAGCAGCGTGGGTTGTGGTTTCCACTGGCTCGGGGGCCTTGAAGGATACCACTCCAGTCTTAAGAAGTGTGAAGTTTGCTTTTGAGAAGTTCTTCACTGTGGTCTTTTTTGCTGGGGGTGGGGGCGGGATGTGGATCTTCAATGAGATTAATTTATGGTCTGATCTCACCAATGAGGGATATACTTCTGGTGTGGAGCATTTTGTCCCCATGTTTGTGATGATCAGGTCTAGTATATTTTCACTTCTTGTGGGAATGGTGACTAGTTGTTCCATAGCATTTGAGTTTATGAACTCCAGGAACCTTTAGGCTAGGGCGTTGGGGCTTGAGTAATGTTCCCAGTCTATGTTTGGGTAGTTGAAGTCACCCAATATGATGGTGTTTGGAGAGACATTCATGCTCTCCAGTGTCTTCAGGAAGGCTGTGTGGGTTTCCTGAGTTTGAGAAGGTGGTCTGTAGCATGCTACAAACTGTAGGGCAGTTTTACCTATGGTTAATTGCACCTGGATGGTCTCCGATGCTTCGCGCGTTGCCACTAACCTGGAGGTGTGGGTATCCTTTATGACTATGGATACTCCCCCTCCTTTTGTGGTTCGGTCCGGATTTTGTGGCCGGAACGCATGATATGAGGTATAACCTGATAGTGCTGGGGTGCTCTCAGGAGCCTTGAACCAAGTTTCAGTCACAGCACAGACATTGATGTTCTCCATACTGAGGAGGGCTTTGAGGGCGTGCATCTTGAGGTTTAGACTTCTGGCATTGAGCAGTATTACCCTTAGTTTTTCTCCATTTTTGTTTTCTAGGGCGGTAGGTTTATCATTTGAGCCTTGCCTAAAAAAGGCACTATGGGGGTGGCAAGAGCCTTTGCCAATATCCGGAAGCCCAGGGGTGACAGGTGCAAGCCGTCCCTTGCAAAGCAGCGTGGCTTGTCAAGCATGTCATCCCAGGCAGACAGACATTGGATCCCCTTAGAATGACACCAGTAATTAAGCCAATTATTAAAGCTGATCATTTTGTCTCTGTATTGTGGCATCATTCTTGGTGAGGGTAGGATACTGCTCAGGGTCAGGGTCATACCAGCCTGGGCTACATAATCTGAGAGCTCCTCTATGTCTCTTTTCATGTAGTCCAGGGAGGTACATCTCAGGTCGTTCACACCGGCATGGACAATGACTGAGTCATACTTGTACTTGCTGTGGAGTGACCTGAGTGCTTGTGTTATGTGGCGGTTTCTAGCGCCTGACAGGCAGCTTACTGTGATCTTTTCCTTGTTCAGTCTGGTGAGTGGGACGTCAGTGTGTCTGACTATGGAGTCACCTATAACAAGTGTGTCCGGCATTGTGTTTGGCCTTAAGGGCTGTGACTGTTTAGCACACTGACTTTGAAAACTATGTGTTGCATGTCTTATGTCTTGAGGTGGCAGTTGCTTGGGTGTCTGCTTTGGAGGCCTCTGTAGTTTTGGTAGATTTTTGATCAGTGCCTCCAGTATGTCTTTGTGTGTTTATGTGTTTGTTTTGCAGTTGTGATAGTTCTATGTGAAACTGGGTTTGTGGTGTGCGTGGTTTCCTTCTCCTCCTGTCTGGTCTTGCCAGTCCTGAGTTGAGAGAGCTCAGCCTCCAGTTTGGCTATATAGTTGCATCTCTCACATGTATTTGTGTTTTGTGGGAGAAGGAGTGGGTTGTCTGTGTACATGAGGCAATTGTAACATTGCCTCAAGATGCCCAGATTCACCAGCTGAACAGGAGAGGACGCTAGCAACTGACCCTTCGACATGCTAGAAAAGGTGAAAAAGTTTGCTGTGTAACTGAGTCAGAAGGGACCTATAGGGAAATGGGTACTCAAGGGGATTCTAGGCTAATGTAGTACTTTGTTTAGTATATAAGTACTTTACCTATATAAAAATGCTTTAGGAGCAAGTACTGAGCTTTTGAGATAGAGAATAAGCTGTTTAGATTGCAAGTAGAGAAGTTCTAAGGGAAAAATTGAACAGCAGACTTTACGGAGCCAGAAATAGTTTAACCTTGTTTAACCCGTGCTGCCCGATGGTGCTCTATGGGCAACTCCGCGCTAAATCACGCAAAAGTGCGCTAAAGCGGGCTTTATAGCAGGGGGTTGAAAAGAGCTAGGAATTGACCCAAAATGGCCAATAGACTACAAGTTTCTGGCTGGAACCACTGCTCTAGGGACAAATAGGCTGCTCAGTGCTCCCCACTCCCACTGGTGAACAAAGAAGCTTCCCTTTATCCAAATAAGGATATGGAATAGCACAGGAACCATAGTGTTAATTATATATATATGGATCTAGGACATTTGCTCGACTGAGCAAATGACCGAAATCCAAAAGGCCGGGCATACTTACGTGAAAGTGCTTTTCACTGAAGAAGCACTTTCACATAAGTATGACTGTTGTCGAGGCTGTACTATGGTGCGGGTAAGGGAAATTTCCCTTTTCTCCACTGTAGTGCAGTCTTGAAGGGAGAATATTAAAGTAGGGGGAGTGTGGGGGGCACAGCCCCCCCCCCACATGGGTGGTGCATGGGGGTGAAGCCCCCCTGCTAAAATGTAAATGTAGTGTTTTTTTTTTGTCACATGCTTTAACGAAAGCACTTTTTCGATAAAAGTGCTTTTGTTAAAGTGTGTTCGGGTTTTATGGATTTGGACGTTTGCTCAGTCAAGCAAATGTCCTAGATCCATATATATATATATATATATATATATATATATATATATATATATATATATATATATATATATAGATGATGCTGTCTCTAAGTTCAATATAACCTTCCTTGGTGTTCGAAACAAACTAGCCCTCCTCAGAACAAAAACAGTCAAAACTAACCCTGCCCCATAGCTATCCTTAACAGCTAAGCAACTTATGAAACAAAGAGGTTCGATGTCTGGATGGTCTGGACAAAATAACACTATCCTACTTTACTAGCTATAGACAACTAAGAAACTTAACAAAATACCTTGTCATCAAAGATAAGAAACCTATTGCTCAATCAATCAAACAGACACACCAATAATACAAAACCATTGAAAACCACTGTAATGAAGCAAAGAACTTGAGCACCTTGTAGCTCATGCAGCTGCTGCTTGTGTTCGAATTCGAATATGAATTCAGGAAAACAGCCATGAGAAGAGATCAGAAGAGGGATTTTAGGCTTAGGGAGTTGAAAAGGAGTTTTACTGTTAGGAATTAATCAGGTGGTTTAGGGTTAGGGAGTGACTTGGAAATTTAGATTTAGGGAAGGGGGATTGAGTTTTAGGTTTAGGGAGCAACTGAGGAATATATGGTTAGGAAGAGGGAGTGGAGGTAAGGGAGTAAGGGAACTAGGAGTTGAGTTTGGAATTGGGTAGAAAGTTTTAGGATATTAGCTTAGATTCATCTTGGACTATTTAGTTTTACAGGGTTGGTTTGTGAGGAGGATCACATAGAATCATGAGAGTGGGATAATGAGGTTCGAGCACTTGCTTTTTTGAGCAAGTAGCAGTGAGCAGGTGTGTTATGAGCTACTAGCATGTGGTCACCTGTAGTAGACCCTACTATTTTTCATACTGTTACCTGCTGTTTTATAACCTTCCAAAATTGTTTTGGGGAATCCTCTAGTAGCTTTTTTCCTGACATCAGAGAAGTAATGCTTTGACTAAATGCTGTTCTACACTGTGTTTCTCATTCATTGCAGAGATAAATGCACCATTGTATGACTATAACTGATATGACCAATGTAAGAGTAATTGGATGCCTTATAAGTAGTCAAAAAAAAGCTTTCACTTATCAATTTTAATGGGTCTACTTCACGATGTCGAAAGCCGACAATATTGAAGCTGATATTGTTGGCACCACAACATCGAAAGCGCAGAGCATCCTGCAGGTAAATGTTAATCTCCATGGGGGAGATTTCTGTTTACCTCAATGTAGTGTGGTCTCGGAGTTGGAATATTTAAGTAGGGGGGTGTGGGGGTGCAGGGGGCCTTGCCCCCCTGCCTATGCTAGTTAGTTTTTATTTGTGTTTTTTTTTTTAAATGTTATTCCATGTTTTACTACATCGATCACTAGAGGTCAACCTTTAGTGATTCGATGTAGTAAGATTTCGATAACGTGATATAGATGCATTTTAATATGTGCCATTGTGGTGGCTTGGGAGTAGGAATCACACAAAAAGAATAAAAACATCCTTCTTCAAAATTAACAAAAGGACCATGACCTGTGCATTCCTTACATCATGATATCGACCAACGCACCCATATTTTACACCTTGGAAGGGCCAACACCCATGGTTTGCATTTGTTATGCAGTTTCTTCCTGTGTCTTTTTTCCATTGACAATCTTAGCATTGTAAATCTCGCATATGATGTGAATCATATCATAAACCTATAGAACTTCACTAGTTTTTCATTTTCTGATACTTATCTTTTTACAATAGCATTAGCAATGCCAGGACAACATTTTCAGCTTTTACACAGTTTCCCCCCTGATGGGATGGTATCAGCATCACAGCTAGGGTAAGGATTACCATATTTAGTCAGATCTTCTCTGACAAGTCACAGAGGTCTACCTTCAACTAGCTTAAGCTGACACATTCCCAAAAATGTGTTTCCAATAACCCAGCACCCCAACATTGCAATACCAGCACTGGGAATCTCGTATTTGTGTGAGCATATGCATGCATGTTATGTGTGTATGGGAATGTGTGGATGTGCTTGTGTATTTGTGTGCTTGTGTATGGATGTGAGTATCTGTGGGTGATAGTAGTAAATTTATGTCATTTCATGGCTCTTCAAACAGACTTGCAGAGCAGAACAGTAATATTAGAGCAACACAATATATCTTTATGTACCCTAATGATTTTATTATCGTTTTTAATTGTGTTCACAACTGCGGTTATGTTAATATACGTGTAAAGTGTTTCTTTCTCATGTCGTTGTCATTATTTAACATCTTCTATTCCTGCTCTTATAGTCCTGTTTGCTAAAAGCATGGGTGACACTGTCTCTGCATGACGTTAGTTTCTGTAAGCTGCATACAAAGGGTTATGTCACTTTTCACTATAGAGTGCAGTAGTCCCAGTGTGGGAAGGCAGGAACTGTTAGTGTGACTTAATAAAATAACCGAGCCAGATTTCTAGAAGTTAAAGCTCTATGGTGTAATTAGCAAGCAACTCTCTGCACTTCCATCAGTACACAGGTATGTAGGCTAGACCCCAGTTTAGAATCATTTAACACTAATATGTTTTAATTAATGAATGGCATTCTTAGGTAAGTAATACTCTTTCTTGACTTTGAAAGTCTTTATAGCTTATGCACTTTTGTGTCTGAAGACCTAACAATGAGACTCATCTTTGCTGCTCCCCCCATTTTCATTTTAAGGCTTTGGGCTATAGTTCCTGTGGTACAGAGACTGACTCCCTCAGCAGGCTACTGTGTGACTTTGAGCAAGTCACTTAACTAGACAGTGCTTGGGAGTAACTGGGAATTCGGGCTAGGCAGTTCAATGGTCACTTGCACTGCAACCCTCATAACTACTTATAAACTTACAGTGACATATGGGGTTCCCTGGTGTTCCATCATCAACTATTACTTGGGGGGTGGCATAATGGATAAGGTCTTCATTTCATAGATGCAAAGTACAGGGTTTGATTCTGATCTCAAGTTATTGGCAAGGCAAGCTTGTACTGGTCTGCTGACTAAAGGCCTACTATTTACCAATGAACCTATGCATTTGCTTTGCATTTTACGGAATGCTTATGTCTTGTGAAACTAATGTTTTTTTTTTAATTCAGATGTATTTAATTTATACAGAGCACTATGATGCTTGTTGTACTTTTTTAAAGATTTCAGTGGCATTTAAACACACAAAAAAAAGCGATAAGCAGAGGACAATGATAGTGTGGGCTGGCATTGAATAACCATTGTAGAACATTCTGTTAAATCCTTGCTCCATTACTTAATGAGTCATATCATGACCTTAATGGATGAAGATTCCACAACAGATTTAACTACCTTGAATTACATGTAATTGTTGATGAAATTAGGTGTGGGTGCTAGAGGCAATCTGTGCTCATGCTTGTAAACTCCTCATCAAGGCAGAATGAGAGTGTGATTGGACCTGCCTTTTTACTTAAAGTCAGAGCTGTCATAAAATTTGACAACATTCTAGAAAAAGAAAGTCTGGATGCATCTAAAAAATGTCTGCTGCAAAGTAACCTACTTATTTATTTCTGCAAGCCTGTCTGCTTTGTTTACTGCACCATTGTATCACCTAATGTTAACATTATGTTCCATTGCTTATGGTTTTTGGAATTTAAACGGCAATTGTGCCAAGAGGATGATCCAGTTAACAATTAAATGCAATTAAAATTGCTTTAAAAAATCATGTTCTACACATCAAGTTTCAATTAGACAGATTCTGTTTTTTTAAACAAAATACTTGCAGTCAAAATAGTTATGCAGCATAGTTATACAACTGTATGCTTTAAGCAGGTTAACTGACTTCTTTGTAGTTTTACAGAATTTTATTCTTGGAATGCAGAGGGAATGCACATACAGGCACTCCTTCATGGGACGAAGCATGAATTTCTGAGGCTAATAGTCTAAAATAGTACTGGATTAGAAAGATAGAAATGATTGGTCCATCCTCATGAATATTCACCTTTGTGTATAAGATGTTCATAGGTTCACAGGCGTGTGCTAGGCTAATGGAGCCTTTACAAGCCTAGCCCATAGAAGTGCCCTGGCATCGTGCCGCCCGATGCTCGTTCCCAGTGCCTCTATCATTACTTTACTTACATTACATTACTTTTTGTTATCACTTATTCATCCTGAGATGCTGGTGTGACTAGATTTGTGATTTGTTGATGGCAAATAATATATATATATATATATATATATATATATATATATATATATATATATAAGGATCTAATTTTCTTTGTCGAAATTGCATTATTTCGAAAAAGAAAAGTAGACGACCACTTACATGAAAGTGCACTTAAATGAAAGTGCACTTTCATGAATATCGGTTCAACAAACTGATAAACACAAAAAGAAAACACAAAAAACAATGTTTTGCAGGGGGAGCAAGCACCCTTGCACCCCCCCACACCCGCTAATTAAATATACTAACTCTGAGATTGCACTACAGTGGGGAAACAGGTCAATTCCTTTTCCCCACTGTAGTGTGCTTCGGTGCCACAGTGTTTCCTGTTTACTTTCTTATTGGTTCGTAGAACTGATCTTTGCAAAAGTGCACTTTAGTTTAAGTGCACTTTCGCGTAAGTGGTCCTCTACTTTTCTTTTTCAAAATAATGAAATTTCGACAAAGAAAAGTAGACCCGTATATATATATATATATATATATATATATATATGTATATATATGTATATATATATATATATATATATATATATATATATATATATATATATATATATATGTGTGTGTGTGTGTGTGTGTGTGTGTGTGTGTAAACAGCATATATATATTGGTGTGTTATGATTACAGGGTATTTTTCACACAACACTTAATTTAATTCCTTATTAGTGAAAAAATAATGACATTTCTGCCTAATTTATACAAAAAGCAAAAACAAATAAATAAATAAAAATTAAAAAGTTTTCTGTTATGGCAGCTAAGGATATGTGGGAAGAGACTAAACAAAAGATAATATAAAACCAGACAAACTGGAAGTGGTTTTTTAGTTCTTATGGATATGGATACAAACAGTGAAAATGTTTTTAGCCACTCTAGATGTATATTCAGGTCAGGCAGATTTTTTTGCAACCAGAGGAAAAGTTGTGGACAGTAATTGACAAAGAGTTAAAGTAATTTATCTGGGTGGGGAAGAGGGCAACAGTTAAGTGGGACAGGTTGATCCTCCCAATAGAACAAAGTGTTTTAGGGTTGCCTCAATTAAAGGGACATTTTAGAGCTAGTCATCAGATTATAATTTAAAGTAGAAAGGGATGCTGAAGGAACAGCAGGGGGGGGTGCCAAAAAATTAAAAGAGACTGGGGTTTTGGATGCAGATCCTTAAGGAGAATAACAACAACCATATAGAATATTATATTCATAAAGCTTCAGAAAGTATTTTAAGAGCTAAGCCAAAATGGCATTGGAAGAAGGGGATTTTTGCCAGTAGAGATGACAGCAAGTAGGAGTACAGAAAATGGCAAGCAGGGTCAGGAAGTTACTTGAGAAACTATCAACAAACCATGGTTTTGGGAGCAGGCAACCAGATAATGAAAGGTAATAGAGTTGGAAGAAGCCAAGAATGAGTTTAGACTACAGATTAGAGACTGACTTTCCTACCAGGGATTAATATCAGTGTATAGGCAAAGAGAAAGGGATAGGGGAGTCCTAAGTAAAAGGCTTGCTCTGGTAGAATGTTTAGTCAAATGTAGAACAGAAGCTGATGTTAAAAAGGGATAACTAGTATGGCATATAAAATATTGCATGATAACTATAAGAATCAATCAGAGGAGGCTAGAAAAATTGGGAAGAGAGTCTGGAAAAGCAATTTACAAAGGAACAATAAGAGGACAAGTGTATGGCTCCTGAGTATGCAACAGTGTTCGGAAGGTTTAGAGTTTTTGCTTGCAAGTGTTTGGACACATATTTTTATACCCCAAGCAGACTTCAAAGACATTTTTCTCAGGTAGATAGAAGATGTTGGAATTATGATGGGGAAGAAAGAGATAACTGGGAACATATTTTTGGAGAGTGTAATGAGTTGGCAAATTTTTAAAATTCCCTACAGATTGCTTTGTCAGAAATGTTTGGTTTGCAAATGGCTGTAACAAAGAAAATTATTCTTTTCAGCTAGAACATGGGATCTGAATTGGCTAGACATAGTAAGGCCTTATTAAGTTTAATTCTTTTGTCTGCTCAAAATGCTTTTGCTGAAAATGGAAATGAAAATCTAAACCAACTGTTTTTGCGGAAGGCCTCTACACCCATGTGAGGGTGTTAATTACACATTAACAGACACCCTGAAGGGCATTTTAGGCTGTCTGTAAAATTGCTGTGTTTTGCTTACTTATTTTTTAAGTACTCAATTACTTTTTATATGCTCTCTGTAAAATTGTTGTGTTTTACTTATTTTTTAAGTAGTATGTTATTTTTTATATATTTTGATGTAAAATAGTTCCTCCGCCTAATGTTTCAAACTTTCTGTAGTATATGCTAATGGTGTTAAAATATATAAAAAATAATATAGTACTTAAAAAAAATAAGTAAGTAAAACACAACAGTTTTACAGAGAAACCATTCTCTCGTTCTCTCTCAGGCACAGTCTCTTCTGTTTTCACACACATGTATACATATACACA
Source organism: Protopterus annectens (assembly GCF_019279795.1). Taxonomy (NCBI): domain Eukaryota; kingdom Metazoa; phylum Chordata; order Ceratodontiformes; family Protopteridae; genus Protopterus; species Protopterus annectens. Next base: position 504,726,411 of record NC_056729.1, read on the forward strand.
CACATTCTCCTCTGGTTTCATTCTTGCATTCACTCACACAAACATAACTCTCAGTCTATTAGCACAAAAATGTGGACAAAGCCAAAAATAATGGGGGAACAAAGCTCCAAAAATAGGGGCAAATTTTAAATATTACTCTTATCAACTTAGAAAGTTGCTAGAATAAACAGTCTTGTATTACAATGCATTTTCTGGATGAAATAAAGCCTATAACTCAAATTCCTGTCATTATTTAGTTAATTCACTCCTTAATGATTTGCCACAGAGCTTCAGAAAGCCACATATTTTATGAAGAACAGACAAAACATATGAGACAAAAATCTGGACATTCTACGAAAATTTGGACAGTTGAGAGCTATGCACACAAGACTGCACTCTTTCTTGATCTCATACACACAGTCTCCTCTGCTTTCATACATGCATTCACTCACACAAGATCGCTCTCTCTCTCTCTCTCTTGATCTCTTGCACACACTGTCTCATCTGCTTTCATACACGCATTCACTCACACATGCAGAGAGAAACACAAACACACACACACACACACACACACACACACACACACACACACACACACACACACACACTCATGTACACTTGTTTTTCTGTTTATTTTTTTTAGACAGCAAAAGTGCTCCTTAGAGAGTGTAAAATAATGGTGGCCGTTTTTTTGCAGTCCAAGCTTCATGGTACGTTGATACGCTGCCGTGAAAAGGTGGACTCATTTTTCAGTGGCCATCACTTGTACATTAATACCCTGCTGGAGAGCATTTATTCTCTAGTCAGGGTGCTGATGTACAGTTTGCCCATTCTCTGATTAAGAATAAAGTGGTGCAGTGTTCTACTTGGAATGACTAGGCATGCACTTTAGAATCAGATGGGCTGCAGAAAATGCTTTTCTTAGTTTGGTAGCTACATACTGTAGATATACACTGGTCAAAGTTGAAACTGTTTCTTAATATACAAAGAACTACTGAGGAAAGCTCAAATTAAAATAATAACTTCATGCACTCCAAAATATAATAAGGATAAACTGATGCCTCAGTCTATGGCCTTCCAGGATAAAGCAGAAGGCCAAAACATTGTGTAGTTTATAAAAACCCTCTTTATCAAATCATATAAATTAAATGAGGACTTAACTAGTTAGATTGAACTCTTTACTGGTTCAAAATAAGTAAAACACTACACATACCAAGAAAACTGACCAGCCAGAGCCCCACATATAAAAACAATGCTCTGAGCTTAAGAAATATATGAATAAATCAGTTAAGAGGCACTTGATTGCTTTATTTAGTATAGTGCTACATAATGAAATTTAGAGGTACTAAAAAGATCTCTGCCAGCCAAAATTTCAGATTGCCCATAAGGAGTCATGAGGCTATTTGTATCAAAATATTTTACATCTGTTGAATGTGAATGCCTTCACGAGCATGAACAGAAAGGAAAGAGTATTAAATTACATTACGAAACGCAGAGGTCAAATACTACTACTGCTGCAGGAGACACATTTGGAGAGAAGTGAGCGTGTGAATTCGATAAAGAAGGGTTTCAGGAAGGGTATTCAGCAGGGTGTCAGAGACAAAGGAAAAGGGGAGGAATTATGCAAATTCCTAGAAGAGGTCCAATAGTAACAGAACAAGAAAAGAGATAGTCAGCTTTCAGTGGGGAATAGTAGTTAGAGGTGGGGACTACAGTTTGATTTGCAATGGTGAGGGTGTAGCTGGGGGACCTACAAGGGAAAATGTAACAAATGTTTGATTTCTCCTTGATGGCCAGTTGGTCGAGGCACTAGAGAAATAAAACCATTTTAAGAAGCAAACGTATATAATAGTTCAGTCACAATTTGCTTGTGATTCACTGATTTAAACAACTATCTCTTAATTTCATTTTTTTAATTGTTCTGTCAGAAACCACTAAGCCTGCTGTTTGGTGCAGTGGTTTGTGAGTTTTTATTTTTACTTGTGACAGCAGTTTTTGTGCCTGCTGTTCTATAAGTGATGCAACAGCCAACCACTATGTATTTTATTTATACACGTTTCTGTGTTTTTATGTAGGTTTCATATTTCTTTGCAGTTTTATTGGGATGCAGATTTGCAGAGCAGTGTTAACTATAGTAGGGAGTAGGTTTTGTGAAGAGATTTCACTTTACTGTAAGTAACGCTATGTCAGGTGATTATACTGCTCTTTCACTAATTTTTAGGACCCATATTTATGAGGCAGCAAAGATCAAACATAATTGGTGCTTATTGTATTGGAATGACTCCTGCAGGAAGAATGAAAGGAATACTGACATGTCTGTTGAGAATGTGACTACACAGGGGTCACTTGAAAATTCATTTAGAGGACATGAGAGAACTCTAAATACAATATGTTCAAGGATGTTATGCTTGTCAGAAGGAGAAAATGCCAGTGGTAAACCCCTCTCAGAAAGTATAATGGTTCCCAGCCTGAGTTTTCACTTGTACTCTTTTTTTCTACTGTGCTTGTAAAGCATCAGGTTTCCCTCAATCAAACCTGGTCCCATCTAAAAGCTGACCGGGTTATGGGGTCATATCTCAGGCAGTCATAAGGGTTACTTGTACAGTGGTTGTCCTGGGATCCATCCAGCCATGAGCAGATTAACGTCTTCATTGTGTAACCTATACTAATGGCCCAAGAGACCTGGCAGGGATACCCTCATATTACAGGGATTCATATCTCACCTTAGACCCACTGCCACTGCTTTTCCTTACCTACCTTACAGTTCATGCCCTTTTAGGGCTCCATCTAGTCACATGATTGAGATGTGTTTACTAAGTGCCTAACCTCTCCCTTAGCAGCAGACATGGGCACCACGTAACTGTGTGAAATCTTATGCCATCCCCTGATGTACACTTGCTCTGACATATGCATGTGTCTACAAGAACCACTTTACTAGCCTAGGATACTATTCCTACACTGTCCCATTTTAACAGCATCTATGCAAGCATCAACTTGGACTGGAATACTGGCTGGTCAGGACTGGAATACTGTCTGGTTAGGAAACCACATCACTCTTTGCACACACACACACACACACACACACACACACACACACACACACACACACACACACACACACACACACACACACACACACACACACACACACACACTAATATGCAAACATACAGACATACACTACGCTTACAAAAATATGCAGACATGGTATATTGTTTTAGTTTATTGAGTACTTAGAAATAAATGCTTCCTTTGAATTGCTCAGTGATAACTTAACTTTGAACTTGCAGTGTAAGGTGTAGTACAATAACTGATATGCAAACAATTTGTGATCCCATACACTGTTGGGACATGCATGGAGACTCGTGTTTTAGGCATAGAGCCTCTGCCCACTTACGCAGACAAAATAAGTGAAGTAATTTACATATCTTTAATATTGTATTCTTTTGTTTAGTAGCTAGGTCTCACTATGCCATAGTGCATATGCTCAGGGATCACACAGATGAACTGTATAGTTTCATCACATAGTCAGTTACACAGAATGAAAATAACATGAAAGCTAGTTGAATCAAAACCAGGTATGCTGGTTGCACTTTCAAAGATGTCATGTTCACACAAAGTTTAAAATGTAACGTATGACACTGATTGTCAATGAATGCAGAAGCAGGACATCTGCTTCCCAACCATCAGTGCAGATACAAATAAATGACTGCAGAATCCTGGAAGTGGTTAACAATATCATAACCTTGCAAATAACTCTACCACTTTTCTGCTGACAAAATGTTCAGTGTTGGACTTGATATCTTGCTTCTTTTGACTGTTATATAGGCTGCCATAATTAGGAAGGCAGAGTATAATAGGCACTGATCTATTTATCAGCTGAAGTTACAACTGACCACTAGGCCAAGGCAACCAGCCCAGAAGTAGTGACACCAATGTTTAGTTTCTTGCATGTATGTTTCCATATTATCAATTTTGCTTTCAACTTTTTGAAAAATTTCTTCAAGTTTTATCTAACAGAATGGAAAAGAAAGGAAACCAAACTACATCTGGCATGGCTGAGATTGTACTTGGCATCCTGGTTAATAAAGTGCAGTATGAGACAAATTATTACTATCCTGACATTCAAAATTAGGAACAGAGGGCAGCAGGCTTAGAGAGATGTTTTTGTATTTATGCAACAGTCAAGCCATGTGCAATAAACAAGCAGTCTTACAGGAGCTGTCAGCACTTTTGAATAGAGATTTATATGTTTCATGGTTGATGCATATTTTAAAGTAAAGCAAATCAGTCCTCTAAAACTGATGACAAATTGCTCAGTGCATAACCAGCTCCAGTACAAATGAAAATAAACATATGATCACAGTTATTTAGAAAGGAGTTTTGAAAGCGTCCTCATTGGCATAACCATTCAAATAGATGATAAATATATGCAAATGCATTAAGAATCATCCTGAAAGCATAAAATAAACATTTGATGGTTACATTTTCTATATCCATAGAATTATAAGGCGGCACATTAAACAATTCATCCCTTTAACTCATAAAAACAAATGCAAAAGCCATCAACAAAATTCCTTCAAGTTTAAACTAAGTTGTCATTTATGTCATTGTGTTTCATAATTAGGAGGCTCTGGTGTGCTGTGTCCTAGCTCTTCAATGCTCAGTTTATGTTTTGTGGGACCCTTTTTTCATGGGATTTGAACAAACTTGTTACCAGATGTTTTATTTATCTTCTGTAATTTAATCAAGAATATTAGAATATTGTATGGTCCTTACATGAAAAACAAAAATGTTGTCATTCAGTGACCTGGATAAATTAATGTTTTTGAGTATAGACCAAAAGTTAATCTTAAGGATTCCTAGATATTCTAATCAGAATGAATTGTTTCAAATTTTCTGTTAAACATAGCTATTGTAATACTGAAACATACAATGACATATACAAATGCTAATAGATAATCTCACCATGCTATTTGCCCTGTTATATATGGTAAAACAAAGGTTTTGAATGGGAAAAGCAAGGATTAAATCTCATTAAAAAAGGTACTCATAATTACCTGTGGACGTGAACTGGAGGTGCCAATCCCCAGGTTTAGGGTTATGCTTTGAGTAGTGTTTATGAGTACAGTGAGACTTCTCTTTTCCTCATGTTTGTGTACCACCATTGTCAAAAATATTTAGTTATAGGCTAAAAGGTGCAAAAAATGTGTTTTGTTTGTAGTACAGTACAGGGATCAGGCCATTTTACCTTTTCGAGTCACTTTCAAATAAATAAAACTTCAAGTTACTTTTTGATAAGTTCATACAGACCTTTCTTTACACATAGTCTTACAGGTTAGAATGGTGGGCAGGCAATACTGAAGTCCAAAAACTGGCATGCCAGTTTTTATGCAAACTCAACATTCACATTTCTGCTCAAAGGGGACAATGGGATGACATGTCTTAATATTTTGGTTGAGGCACTTACTAAAAGTCCATACTGTATATCCCATTTAAGAGAATGTAGTGCTGACCAAATATCATGAGAAAAAGGAAAACAAAAACACAGTTATTCTGACTTATGCAGTAATTAACTGCGTTTAGATCTGGAAAGCAACTAGAACTTCACTAGCTGGTATCTTAATCCTTGTCATCTCCAACATAAATGACCCCAGATTGTTTTCTGTGAATTAATTAAGGTTGTTTTCTGTGAATTAATTATTCATGCTTCAACATCTTCTTTACCAGATAACTACCATAGCTTTCATTAATATGTGAATCTGTGATCATGACACACCCATGGAAATAAAAAGGAATTGCCAATTCATAGTGTAATGGAGCCCTAACAGAACCACTTGTTTTCTTTTTGTTCATGTGTTAAGCAGTAAATTTATGAATAAGATTGTTTTCACTTCCTTCAACACAACATTCTTAAGATTGTTGGTTGCCAGTCAGTAAATGGTTTAAAATGACCACCTGCAGGACATTAACCATTGTAGATGAATCTCAAGAAACAGATGCAAATCTTATAGAATGCTGACAAACCAAAATCCTGTGATAAATGTAAAATGTTCAGCATCTATGTTTTATGAAATACTATTAAGTGTGTGCCTTCTTATTCTTCAGGCATAGCTAAAATGTTAATGCTCATAAACTGTTAAAGCTGTCAGAGCAGAAGTAGTTTTCCAGTTACTATATGCAAAGATACAGCACATTTTTGTTTTAATAAATTATCAGCTGCATCATTTGTTTTACTGTTTTCATGTTTTGTGCAGACTGATTAAATATCTGTAAAATAGTATAGTGCTGAATGACCCTGTTTACAAGTATCCTATCTGTGTTGTTTTTACTCATGTCTTCATGTGGGTGGGCATAATTTTGTATAGAAAAATAAAGACTTACTGATTTTTCTTAGTGTAGCCGCTTGTTTGTTTCTGGACAGAGGACCCAGCCATACATTTCCTAACTCTGGGTCATGGATGCAGTTTTGCCATCTTCAAATGGCGTCCTGTTTCTGTAGGCTTATTTATTTACGTATTTATTTGTCCCTTGCTGATGAGGTAATTCCACCAGGCCAGCAGTCGTATTTAGGGAGGAGACCTAAAATGGTATTCATAATGACTAGGGGGAAATTTGGCCAGGGCACCAGGGAAGTTCCACTATGCTTTTGAGAATTGTTATGGCTAGGCTTGTATAGGTCCTAGGGCTGATAGCCTAGTACCAACCTATGAACCTAAGAATGGAGAGAGAAGAAGCAGCAGTGCTGAAGGTTATAGCTGAGAGTATAGAGATATCAAACTTTGGAAATGAGATGCATAATAATGTTACACAGATTGAAGTAACTGTTTTAACTCAAGGTGTATTGGAAACTACTGTGCTGAAACAACTGACTAATGAGGAAGAACCAACAGGTGAACCTGCTATATACTGGTCAGTGTTCATGTAAAAACATGTGAGTGCTGAGAATACTGACTTTGAGGTGGAACTGATAAATGCTGGTGAAGGGAGGTGGCTGGACTCTAAAGCAGATGGACCTGTGATATTGCAACATGGAGCCTCACTTCAAGAAGGAAAACAGCAGACTGAGGCAAAAAGAAGATATGCAGCAGTGGCAACAACAGTGAGGCTGGACTGGAGAAAAGAATAGGTGAAAAATGTAGAACAGTCAGAATTTCAATAGAATGAGACAGGGACATTAACAGATATACAGTCTGGGACTTTTCCTTTGGGTCTTTCATCTTCTGAAGTGAGATCTTTAATACTACAAAGGAAATAATGTATTTGTGATGTAACCTTTGCAAGTGGTTCTTTAAAGTAAAAGTTTTTCTTTAAGTTAAATGAAAAAAAAACAAAACAAAAAACTAAGACTGAAACTCATGCAATTATTTTTTTCTGGGAAATCATATGTGAAGTAAAACTAAGTATACAGTTTGGAGCAAATATCCTTACTGAACATAACAGTAGACAGTATTTTGTTGATATGGTCCAAAATGTTCACCTGTTGCAAATGTTTATGATGCCAGAGGTATATGGAATGGAGTGTGGGAAGTTTGAGTTACTTTAATGGAAGTTAATAAGGATGCTTAACTTGTCTTGTATAGTACTCACAAAAGGTATAAGAGGGACTGCGAAGCATGTGATACAGCCCAAAACATGTTATGCTTGTGGGCTGAAGACTATTTCATTAATGATTGTACTCAAAGAAGGTGAAATTGGTGTGGGAAAGTTGGGCATTTAATGAAATGTTAAGTTTAAAATGTCAGGCATAAGGATGTCTATGGTTTGATTGTGAGGAATAAGAGTATAATAAGGAAGAAGGTATTTGCCTACTTAGCAAAATGCTGAAATACTAGAAAGTAAAGAGAACACAGTAACTAAAGAACAACCTAAAAATGTGGGAGTGGAAGAAGCTGCTTTAGAACCAAATGCACAGCAAAACAGTAAAATACTACAAAGTGAGAAGTAACCAGTGTTAACTGAACAACTTTTTTTGGTGGGGGGCAGGGAAGAATTTTGTAAAAGTGAGGAAAGTAAAATATTTTACAAGTAACTACATGGCAACATAGTGAAACACTAGGAAGTGTAGAACACTCTAAGGAAGCTGAAGGAAGAAGAACTTTTAGATGTAAGGATAATGAAGCTGAGCAAGTATTACAAACAAATAATAATAAAAAATAGGCCAGGATGCATGATGTATTCCAAAGTGAAGGGCAGGATAACAGAGAAGGAGATGCGTGAATTGGCAGCAGAACAAAAATGAGAAATTAAAACTTGTTAAAAGAAACAAGATGTAAAAAGGGAAAGAAGTATCTTTAAAAATGATGTTAACAGACTACCATGTTAGACTGGTGCCAATATGTTTCAGAAGATGTAATATGTTTAGTGGACACCAGAATTTCAATAAAAAATTAAAGAGGTGTGGATAGATAGCAATGGGGAAAGGTCATTATATAGAATGCAGGTGATAATAATGTTCAGGAATTACAATCATGATATCATTGTCTGATATTAGAGTGCACAATTTAATATTTGTGAGAAATTGGAGATTGACAATAACATACCTTAATTGTGAGATAATGTGAATTAAAATGATTTATGTAAGCACTGTTTTAAGGGAGAAACAGGAGATGTTTTGAGAAATGGAAAAACATGTAAGGTTAAGTATGGATGTTATTATAGCCAGAAGTTTTATTTGTAACTTAAGAGGAAGGAAAAAAAAAAGCTGAAAGGAATGCTAAAAAAATATACAACTATAATACAGAATAGTAAACTGAAAATAGCACAGCTGAGAAAGTTTACTAGAAATGGGGAGGGGGGGTTCAAGACAACAACAGATCTTTTTACATTATATAGCAAAGACTTACATGAAGTGAAGAGGAGAATATTAGGTAGGATTATTTGACCTTAAAGCAGTGTGGACAGAATTTGTGAAACAATCAATAATAAGAGAAAGCAAAGGGAATTAAAAGGTTATCAGGGATGTGTGCACATTTGAAGGTTCTACAGAATGAAAGACAGTATTTGAGGAGCACCACGGAATTAGAATATTTTGAAGGAAAGGGAAGGATTGATGGGTTAGTTATAAGAGAAAATATGCAGTTTATTTAGAATTAGAGGAAAAAAATAACATTTGTAGGAAAGTCATATATGCTGAAATATTTCAGGAATATGACATAGCAGCAGAAGGAAGGGAACAGATGTGTATTAACTTGCTGAGAGAAATTTATGAAATAAATAAAGACAGAATACACAATTATTTAATATGAGAATATATTTGGTGAAGGGCAGGAGAGAAGAGGTGAATCCTTTACTTGGAAATGTACTAAATATAATGAAAATATGTTATAAGAGGTGGGGGATGATAAAACAAATAAGATAAAAACAAGGGATAGGATATTAAGGGAGGAAGAAAATATCTAGAACAAATATATAAAAAAACAGAAGTATGGGAAAGAATGAAATGGGGACTGAGGAAGGTACATATAGCCAGAGGAAAAAAAAAGAGTTATAGGAGGTTTCAGTGAGAAGAGCTGAAAAAAATCTGTAAGAAAGGGAAAGTCTAATACTGTACCAAGTTGGCAATGGATATACATTTTATAAAAAAAAAATATGCCAGAAGATGAAAAATGTTTCTTAGAAGTACTTAATCAATGTTTTGATGGATTGCAAGATGAAAATATTTGCAGTGGACTAAGAAAGTTACTTTGGACAAAAATGATAAGAAAAGTTGGAAAAATGGAGACCTACAATGTTACAAAATGTACATTACAAAATAATGAGTGCTTTGCAAGAGATTTACAAGATCCAGTACTAGGAGACTGAGTGTATGGGATGAGGGGAAAGAATATCAGAGAGATGTTATTTATTGTTAATGAAGCAGTTAAAGGTGTTGGAAAGGGATAAGTACTGGGTAAAGTTGTGGTATGTCATGTTTGTAAAGCCTGTGACAATATAGCACATGAAGGCATGTGGAACACATTCAAAGAACAAAGAATACCACAGAAAATGCTAAAATTTATTAAAGGGTTGTATGCTTATTCCTGGGTAGGGCCGGTAGTTAATGCATGAATAGGATAGAGGATCAAAGTAGAGAAGGGTGTAAAACAAGGACAAATAAACTGAGTAGTATTTGGAGTAGTAAAGAATGGGGGTATAGGAAAATTAAAAACAATAGAAGACCGGAGTTGAAGTACAATATTTAAGCCAAATTAAGAATCCTTTGATAATGAATTGTAATGCTGGTTTAGTCATGACAGTAAAGAACAAAAGTTGTATGACTGAAGTAATACAGTGTTTACTAGCTGCATTACACAAAAATTGGATTGAGTATTGTCAAAAAGAAATAGACAGTGTGGGGACATAGTTAGAATGGGTGGTATTTAAATATGAAAGAGGATATGCTTTGGGGTATAAATTTCAGGGAAGTAAAAGTAAGGGAAACACATTGGGAAGATGACTTCAGAATTTACAAAACAAAAGTAACTTGAACTGAAGCTAGTGTTGGCTGAATTTTGTTATTTGCTAGTAATTACAGGTGTGGGGGTAGCCACATTCTTTGATTTCCTGTCCTTGCATATTTAAACTGGTGCATGTGAAATAATTCCTGCTTTAAAACTTCAGCTTGGCCAGCTAAGAACTTGGTTATATTCAACTGATAAGAGAATTTAAGTACCTTTATCTGCACTTTTTTTTTTAAAAATACAGTATTTAATTGATTTAAACTGTGTATGAAGGAGTGTTGAAGGAATTTTTAACAGAAGTTATTCTGCTCTTCAGTGGCATTGAATCTGGGCCCATCTCATTTGCTCACTCAACTGAGTGCAGTGAGATCATATTCTGATTTCAGGCACTCCTACTGTGTACAAAGAGAGCGTCTGGGAAATAAAAAAAATAAATAAATAATTAAGCTTATTTCCTGTCTTTTTTGTTAAGTGGTACAGACTATTTGTAGGCTTCTGAGCCCCCAAGCCCTTCTGTGTTTGAGGGAAGCCTTCTAGCTTGTTTTTTTTTTCTTATAACTAGCCAGTTTTCTAGTTTCAGCACTCAAATCTGTTTCTTTGATCTCAGCACTTGTTCAGAAAAAATTTCATCTGCTTTTACTGTACTTGTATTTTTACCTACTTCTTTTTACTTTTGCATCATCTTAAAATACTCAATTGTATTTATTACTGCTTGGTGTAACTCATTCTAAGCCTTTTGGTTTAAACACTTGGGCTTCGGACCAGTTAGTTGTTTTGCACTGGGAGGGTTTGTGGTCTGCACTGTTGTGGCAGAACAGGTAGCTTACATCCTTCTAGGTTGAGAACTGCTGATTGAGGGCTCAGTGTCTGTTATTCTAAAAGTGTATTAATTCTGGTTTAAGCACTTGGGCTTTCAAGCCAGTTATTTTACATTAAGAGGGTTCGTGGTCTGCACTCTTGTGGGAGGAGAGGCTGGACTCTGCCCTTCTGAGCTGGGAATTTCTGGTTAAAGGCTTATAGTGCATGCATATCTGAACTGTCTCTTACTGAAGTTGGTGCCTTGTTTGCTGTGGCATAGACTGGATTCGGGCCTGCTGGATCTAGCTTTGTTTGTGTAACTTGAGCACTAATCCAGACATTCTCTAAAGTATTCAATGGTATTTATTACTGCTTGGTTGTAACTTGATTAAAGTGTAGCTATCATTCAAGTCTTTTGGATTAAGCACTTGGGCTTCAGACCAGTTGTTTTACATTAGGAAGGTTTGTGGCAAGCACTGTGGTGGCAGGACAGGTAGCTTTCATCCTTCTAAGTTGGGAACTGCTGATTGAGAGCCCAGTGTCCAAGTGTATTAGTTCTGGTTTACATTAAGAAGGTTCGTGGTCTGCACTCTTGTGGGAGAAGAGGCTGGACTCTGCCCTTCTGAGCTGGGAATTTCTGGTTAAAGGTTTATAGTGCCTGAATATTTGAACTGTATCTTACTGAAATTGGTTCACCTTGTTAGCTTTGTTTATATGCTTGTTGTTTGTTTGCTTGTTATTTCCTAGAAGCTAATTCCACAGTGCTTCTGTGGATCACTAGTGATATCTGCATTGCTTACTGCACTTATTTCCTTGTTTCACTGTTTGTTACCTGGCACTTGCTCACTAAAGCAATTATATAAGCCAGCACTAAAAATTAAAAGCACTACACCCTCACTCCCCACTGGCCCTTGTTTTCAATTAAGGATTTCCCAATATTATTCTAGCATGTCCAAAGGTCAGTTGTCAATCTCCTCTGGTCCAGCTGGTGAATCTGGGAATCTTGAGGCAATGTTATAACTGCCTCATGTACACAGACAACCCTCTCCTCCTCCCACATAACACAAATACTTGCGAGAGATGCAGCTATTTAGCCAAACTGGAGGCTGAGCTCTCAACTCAGGACTGGCAAGACCAGACAGGAGGAGAAGGCAACTACACACACCACAAAACCAGCCTCACATAATGCTACCACTCCACTGAATCAAACACATAAACACACAAAGACATACTCAGAGGGTCTGAGTAAAATTTACCTAAACAGCAGATGCCTCCAAAGCAGACACCCAAACAACTGCTACCTCAAGACACCCCACAAGCAACACATAAACCACAAAAGCAGTATGCAAAGCAGCCACAGCCCATAAGGCCAAATACAACACCAAACATACTTGTCATAGGTGACTCCATAGTCAGACACACTGACGTCCCACTCACCAGGCTGAACAAGGAGAGGGTCACAGTCCGCCACATAACACAAGCACCGGGTCACCAAATATGACACAGTCATTGTCCATGCTGGTGTGAACGACCTGAGTCCCTGGACTACATGAAAAGAGACATAGAGGGTAGCCCAGGCAGGTATGACCCTAACCCTGAGCAGTATCCTTCCTTCACCAAGAATGATGCCACAATATATTGACAAGATGATCAGCTTTAACAATTGGCTTAATGTCTGGTGTCATTCAAAGGATGACATGCTTGACAAGCCACGCCACCTGTCACCCTGGGATTCGGATATTGGCTAAGGCTCTACCCCATAGTGCCTTTCAAATTCTAAACCTACCACCCTAGAAAACAAAAATGGGAAGAAACTAAGGGTAATGCTGCTCAATGCCAGAAGTCTAAATCTCAAATCTCAGTATGGAGAACATCGATGTCTGTGCTGTAACTGAAACCTGGTTCGCACTATTAGGTTTTACCTCATATCATGCTGTATCCATATTCATAAAGGATACCCACACCTCCAGGTTGGTGGCAACTGAAACCATCCAGGTGCAACTAACCATAGGCAAAACTGCTCTACAAATTGTAGCATGCTACAGGCCACCCTCTCAAACTCAGGAACCCCACACAGCCTTCCTGAAGACACTGGAGGTATAAATGTATCTCCAAACACCATCATACTGGGTGACTTAATATAGACTGGGAACATTACTCAAGCCCTAACTTTCTAGTCCAACGGTTCCTGGAGTTCATAAATTCAAATGTCATGGAACAGCTAGTCACAGGAGAAAATATACTAGATCTCATTGTCACAAACATGGGGACAAAAAGTATATCCCTCATTGGTGAGATCTGATCATAAACTAATCTCACTGGAAATCCAAACAAAAGACCATAGTGAAGAACTTCTCTAAAGCAAACTTCACACTACTCAAGACTGGTGTAGTATCCTTCAAGGCCCCTGAGCCAGAGGAAACCACAACCCAAGCTGCGGAAGCCCTTACAAATGCCTTCTATGAACACCTCCAGGACTGCATGGATCAGGCAATCCCAAATAAAACCAAGACTCTTTCCACAAAGGGCAAACGTCCAGTCTGGTGGACCCCAGCCATTAACAAACTTTACAATAAAAGGAGAAAGCTATTACATGATAGAACAAAATCCATAAAAGGGAAGTCACCCCTGATCATTATTAGTAAAAAGCACTCATAAAATCAACTAAGGCCAATTTTGAGAGAAAAATTGCCATGGATTCAAAGGACAATCATAAGGCCTTTTTCAGCTATGTTAGGAACCTGAGTGGAAACTCCCAGATATGCTCAGAATTAGTCCAAAATGATACAAGAATCACTGAACCCACAGACATTGCCAACATACTGGCAGACAGGTTCAGTGCAAACTTCACCCCTCTCCCCTAAAGGAGAGATAACTATCCCAGCCGAGTGTAGCCTCCCGACATCTCAAATGCAGGTGAAAGCTGCTCTCTAAAGCTAAAAACACAGCATCAATGGGACCGGATGGTGTCCCAAATGAGGAATTAACCCGCACATAAGGCAGCTGTTTAATCTCAGCAAGCTTAACAAGTCTAGTCTGCAAAGCTATGGAGAGGATCATAATGGAGCTCATAAACAAAGATATAGGGGACTTGCAGACATTGGACCCGACCCAGTTTGGCTTTGTCAAGGGAAGATCATGCCTTTTGAACTTGGTCGACTTCTTTGAAACAGTCACCAAGGCCATTGATGAGGAAAGGCAGTCCATACAGCCTACCTTGACAGAAAACTTACCAGCTTAAATGTAAACCCATATGTCACAAGATGGGTTGCAAACTGGCTTAAGGACAGAACCCACAGGGTTAGAGTTGCTGGCGCTGTGTCAGACTCCAAGCCAGTTACAAGTGGTGTCCCACAGGGCGGTCCTATTGTTTGGCATCTACTTCTCAGAAGTACAGGCCAGCATGGGAGGATGACAAAGTTTGCAGACGACTGCAAACTGGGCCATAGTGGAAAGTGCATCGGACACGGATATCCTTCAGAAGGAAACAGATAGCTGGTGCCAGAGCCATGGCCTGAAGTTAAATGCCAAAATGTATAGTCATACCCTTCGGGAAAAACAAGGTAACCCCAAGCTACCATATAGGTGGCAATCCACTAAGCACAGAAGAGGTTATCAGGGACCTGGGGACCCAGGTTGACAGTGGCCTTTCTTTGACACTCACATTGCTAAAGTGGTTAGAAAGACCTTCTACATTGCCCACCTGATCATGAAGGGATTCACATCCAGATCTAGTGAGGTCATTGTTCCCCTGTACTCTTCACTTATCAGACCAATGATCGAGTACAATGCCCCATTCGGGATGTATCTCACCAGACATCTGCAGCAATTGGAGAGACCCCAAAAGTTCCTCACCAAAAGGATAAAGGGACTCCAAAATCTGTCATATGCTGCCAGATTGAAGAAACTCCAGCTCTATTCAGTCGCATACCGTCTGCTCAGAGGTGACATGTGCCTGACATACAAGGCCATGTCCAACCCGGAATTAATGGACATGCTCCACCTCAAAAAATCCAAATCCACCAAAACCACTAGAGCAAGCGACTTAAACCTTAGCACGGATATAAATAGGACGTGCTGGAGGGATAGATTTATCACTCAGAGACTCCCTATGCTGTGGAATTCTGTGAGGCAGAGCACCTCGCTGACTCTGTTCAAGAGAAATCTAGACCTGTGGATGGGAGATCGAATCATCTCTGTGTCACTGCTGGACAGAGGCACAACAAACTAATGGGCACAGTATTTTTTCATATAACTTATAAATGCCTTAGGGCAGATAGCCTAGTATAAACCTATGAACCTATGAACCTATGAAATAAAACTGCAGAAAATGTATACTCTGTCTTTTAAGAAAATGTATATTTAACACACTTTAACTTTTTTTGAAAATTCAAATTATATTGGAGAGGTGTACATGTTATTAAAGGAGTTGGAAAGAAAAATGTTAGAACTTTATTTTGATGGTGTAAAGGGTTCTCATTTAAACCTCATTAAAAGAGGGATTATAAAGAATAAACAAGATGGGGAGGAGCTTAGGGCTAGTAAATTATGTTGTTTTTCTACCCTTCTTACACTTATTAAGAGTATTTCAGCAGATTAAAAGTGGGACAGAAATAGGAGTAGGATGAATTCTGAGTACTGGCTGGGTCCTTATGGAAAAAAGGGGGCAAGAGAAATAAACAGAAAAGGAAGAAGGAAGGGAATACTATGATAAGATAAAGGAATGGAAACTAGAATTGGACAGCTTAGAAAAGTTCAAGACGGAGTAGTATAAAAACATCATGGAAGAGTTTTATTTAATTGATCCATGAGATAAGTTAAGCATAACTATTAAGAACAGAATAATGAGACAAAGGAAAATATTTCAATATGTTAATGAATATAATGATTATTTATGGAGGTTAATGTTAGGCAAGTTATGATAAAATGGGATAATAAAGTACAGACAGTAGGAAGAAAGGCAATACTTGGTATGTAATGAAGAAGAGACAATAGAACATGTTTTCAGAAAAGAGTAAGGGATTAAAGAAGGAAATAAAACAACTTGGAAAACTAAAACAAAACAACAAACAAGTCCAAAAGCCAAAAAGTGAAATGCCGCTTCTTAATAGGAAAACAATAAAATTTATTGTGAGTGCTTTCATCCGCTTATAATGAAGGAACTTCTTCAGACATTAAAATCAAAATAATTCACAGTTTAAATACTCAGAGGTTGATGACATCATACCCCTCCCATTTCAAAAATTCAGGCAAAAAAACTCCCAATCAAATGCAAATTAAAATATAGCAGTGTGTGTATAAAGGCAAAACACTTATGAATAAAACATTTAATTCAACATATAAATGTCCCTGGAGCTCCTGATTTTTTACCCAGTCAAGGCTTTTAATTTTAAAATGCATTTTAATGAACAAAAGTCATTCAATCCAGGGTAGGAAATGATAGTATAAAGAAAAGAGTGGTTAGTATGTTCTAAAATGTGTTTGGCCAAGGCATTAGTTTTATCCTGCCTACTAATACTGTATTGTTGCTCATATATCCTCTGTTTAAAATACCTTTCTGTCTTTCCTATGTAGAAAGCAGAGCATTGTTGGCATCTTGCTAGATATATGACCCCTCTTGTGTCATAGTCAAATTTCCCTCCCAGAGTATATTTAACATTCCCAACAGTAAAGGAAGAATTTGTTTCTATGTATTTACAAAAGGAACACCTTCCACATTTTTTCATTCCCTTATTGGGAACGTAGGGACTAATTTCCTTTTCTAATATGGCTTTTAAATTACAACCTTTTCTAAAGGTAACTTTGGGTCCTGACCCTAATTTATTCCTCAAACTCGCATCATCATTAATCATAGCCCAGTTTTTGTTTAAAATTTCTCTCAAAATGGTAGCATCGTTCGAAATAAACTGTTGTAAAACTAATATGGTAATCTAATTTCATTCCCTTTTCAGTAGAACAATTTACCAAGGTCAGTTGTTCATAGGTTCATAGGTAGGTACTAGGCTATCTGCCCTAGGGCATTTATAAGCCTAGCCAGAATGTGTTGGCTTTCGCCTCCCTTTTAGACTAGATTCCTGAGCCTCTGTCCAGCAGGGCCATAGAAGTGATCCCAGGAGTAAATTTATGATTTCCCATCCACTCATCAAGATTTCTCTTGAAGAGGGTCAGCGAGGGGCTCTGCCTAACATGGACTGGGATTCTATTCCAGAGCGAGGGAAGCCTTTGGGATATGAATCTATCCCCCCAGCATGTCCTATTTATTGTTGTGCTAAGGTTTAAATCCCTGGAGCATGTAGCTCTAATGGATTTGGTTTTCTTGAGGTGGAGCATGTCCAACAATTCCGGGTTAGACATGGCCTTGTACGTCAGGCAGAGATTGCCTCTGAGTAGGCAGTAAACAACTGAGTAGAGCTGGAGCTTCTTTAGTCGAGCTGCATAGGGCATCTGTTTGAGGCCCACAATCCTCTTGGTGAGGTATTTTTGAGGTCTCTCCAGCTGTTGCAGGTGTCGGGTAAGGTACATCCCAAATGGGGCATTGTAGTCAATTATGGGCCCGATGAGCGATGAGTAGAGGGGCACAATGACCACTCTTGATATAGATGGGAACCCTTTTGTGATTAGGTGAGCTATATAGAAGGTTTTTCTAACCACTTTGGCAATGTGATTGTCAAAGGAGAGGGTACTATCTACTTGGGTTCCCAGATCCCTAATTACTTCTTTCGTACTTAGTGGATTACCTCCTATGTGGTAGTTTTTGGGCACTTTGTTTTTCCCAAAGGGGATGACTATGCACTTTTTGGCATTTAGCTTGAGGCCATGGTTCTGACACCAGGTATCCATTTCCGTAAGGCCCTTCTGGAGGATGCCTGTGTCAGCCGGTGAGTCGATTATGGCTCCCAGTTTGCAATCATCTGCGAACTTGGTAAGCCATGGTCCTCCCATGTTTGCCTGTACCTCAGAGAAGTATATACTGTACAAGAGGGGTCCCAGGACTGAGCCCTGTAGGATGCCACTTGTAACCAATTTAGAGTCGGACATGACACCTGCGACTCGGATCATGTGAGTTCTATCCCTGAGCCAGTTTGCAACCTATCTTGTGACATATGGGTTAATATTTAAGCTGGTAAGCTTATTTATGATGCCAGAGTGGGGTATTGTGCCGAAGGCCTTTGCGAGGTCTAGGTAGGCTGTGTGGACTACCTTTCCCTCATCTATGGCTTTGGTTATTATTTCAAAGAAGTCAACTAGGTTTAAGAGGCAAGATCTGCCTTTATCAAAGCCGAATTGGGTAGGGTCCAGTGTTTGGAGGTTCCCAATGTCTTTGTTTATGAGATCCATGATGATGCGCTCCATAGCCTTGCAGACCAGGATAGCCAGGCTTATAGGGCAATAGTTCCCAGGATCCGTTGTGGCGCCACCTTTGTGGAGTGGGATCACTGTTGCTGTACGCCATTCTTTGGGTACATAACCTGTGGTAAGGCTGAGTTGGAACAGTGAATTTATGTGAGGGTTTAGTTCATTTTGGAGCTCATGTAAGATGCAGCCCAGGATACCATCCAGTCCCATTGATGCTGTGTTTTTTTACTTTGGAGAGGGCTGCTTTCACCTGTGTGTGTCTGTGATGTCTGGGGGACTGCATTCTTCTGGGATAGACACTGGCCCTTTTGGGGGGAAGGTTCTTTTACCCTTCATTTCCTCTGTTTAAGATTGGTTGAAAATAACCTATTTTTCTTTTTCTCCCCACTTCTGCTATGGTGTCATCTAATAGAGTGAGGGGATATCCTCTCCTTGTAAACATCTCTTTCAGATTTTTACACTCCATGTCAAAATCCACATCCAGTGTGATCAATTTTGCTGCCCTGACTAACTGGCCTTTTACGATGGCCTTTTTCTAATGGAAGGTGTGGTTACTGCTAAAGCAAAGAAAGTCATTAGCATAAGTTGGTTTACTATATATCTTAGCAGTGTATCTATTGTTCATTGTATCCTTAACCAACCACATGTCCAAGTAGGAGATTGCCTTTGTTTCAAAATGGTATGTAAACTCCAAAAAGGGGGTCATATTGGATAAAATTCCAATCAGATTTTTAACCTCTCCTATATTACCCTTAAATATTAAAAACATGTCATCAAGGTACCTGGTGTACTAGTGCACCCTGCTCTTAAACACTTCATGCTGAAATAATAAATGCTTCTCCCAGTGGGCCATGACACAGTTGGCAAAGGTACCACCACAAGGGGACCTCATTGCCACACCTGTCTTTCAGAGAAATAATTTGTCATCAAATAAAAATAAATTGTTAGATAGTATTAAATCTAAGAGGCAGATAATTAAATCAATTTCTTCCCCGGTGCTCTTTTATCCAAAAGGAATTCCCTTACCCAGTCCAACCCTATATTCTGTGGGATGACCGTATAAAGATCTTTGTCATCTACTGTCAAAAGGTTGTAATCTTGGTTGAGTTCCAAATTATTTAATGTTTATAGGAAGTTCCAGGAGTCTTTACAATTTTTTTCCTTTAGCTCAAGGTGTTTTTTAGCTTTGAATCCACGAACTTGGCACAAGCATACGTGATGGAATTTCTCCCATCAATTATAAGTCTAAAAGGGGGGTATTTTATATTTTTATGTGTTTTGGGGATCTCAAACAGCATAGGTGTAATTGGTGTTGTCATATTTAAATAATTCGGTTTGTCTGTCAATTTAACCTTCCAAAAATAAATCATTAATAGCAGTTTTTAACCGCTGGTAAGCCCCATTCATTTCACTTAATGAAACACGTTCATATGCTTCACTCTCTGGCATTCCTTTTATTTTAGTTTTGTACTCAGCCTGTTTCATAGAAAAACAACCCTCCCCCTTTGTCAGGTCACATAACACTGACTCCGGCCACTTTTAAGTCCATGATATCCTGGATTTCTGTTTTTGCTAAATTTCTGCCTTTGTATTTGCCCATAGGTGCAGTCAGTAAATGTCTTATATGTGCCTCACAGATCTTTTCACAGAACCCTATAGTTGCTTGCAATGGGGGATTAAAGAGGCTAGATATGCTAAACTCTGATAGAGTTGGAAGGTTATTACCCAAAAGCAGCTGAAGATTTAATTTTAGAACATACAATTTCAAATCTAATAAAGTCCTGGCCAGATTAGCCCTTGTAAAAGGGACAAAAGAAAGTCCTTTGGCAAATGTTTCAATCAAACCAGGTTTTACAACCTCTGTAGTATAGTTATATATTTTAAAATCACCTTTTACATTTGTGCAGATGCTGACACAATGAACCAGGCCCTCCGTTCCATCAATAATGCCCTGCTCTGCTACCTCCTTCTTCGGTTTTGCCTCCTTGTTCATTGATTCTACTGGTTGTTGCCTTGGGATCTGCTCGGTTGCTGCTGCTGGCCATTCTGAAAACCCTGTGAGTTAGATTTGCCATTATCCTGTGGTTGTCGGCTTCTTAGTCTATTATTCCAACATCTGGGGGTGTCTAGTTCTTCTTCGTCTACTATGTTACCCATTATATCAGACTGTAGTTCATTAGAGGTTGAATTGATGGTAAATTCAGTGTTAGAAATTAAGGTGTTTGCTTGTTGTGAAATAGGTGGGGGGTAGATAAGCTGTTCAAGATTCATCTTCCTTCTGGTCCCTTTCCAGTTTTTTGTTTTTTCCCCCCTTTTAGATTGTCAATAGTAGCTTCGATGCTAGTGTAAATACGGCAGAAATCAAACTTGCATCTTATTCATAAGTGTTTTGCCTTCATACACACACTGGTATATTTTACTTTGCATTTGATTGGGAGGTCTTTTGCCTGAATTTTTGAAATGGGAGGGGTATGATGTCATCACCCTCTGACTATTTAAACTGTGGATTATTTTGATTTTAATGTCTGAAGAAGTTCCATCATTGGAAGCAGACGAAAGTGCTCATAATAAATGTTATTGTTTTCCTATTAAGAAGCAGTGTTTTACTTTTTGGATTACGGAAGGAAATCAACACAAAAGAGCTAAAAATAAACATGATAATGTATGATTGTTATGGTGAAGGTAGTTTAAAATGTATAGAAGAAATAGTCAAAAATATCATTGCTTGTGCTTGGTTTCTGTGGAAAGCATGATGTAAGGATACATTGTAAAAAAAGATATGGGATTCAGAACACATTTTGCAAGAAATTTAAATTTTGGTTGTAGGTTAAAGGGCCAGAAGTTAAACACTGTACTCATGTAAATGTTTATATATAATAGACTATTGCAACTATGTCATCTGTTTTAATGTTATGTAAATAGGATTAAATAAAGACCCCCTGGTCTTTCAATAGGTGCTGTGGGATCTTTTATATCAAAGCAGGGTTATCACCATCTTAGGCCAATGGGACTTTAGTTTAATGTGTCAACTGAAGGATGTCACACTCAGGAGTGCAGCAGCCCTTAATACTATACTGCAGTGTTAATAATGAAAAATGAATCCATTAACCTGTAGGGGGAATAGAACCCACAGCCTTCTGATCTTTTAGCACCAAAGGCAAGCATGGTATCTATTGCGTGACTGATTTAACACACCTTTATTTATTTATTTACATTTGCTAACCAGGTAGATGGACTGATACATCAAGAAGTCATTCAGCCATGACTCAAGCAAAGAAAACCAGAATACTTATATTTAAAAGATGCAGTACCCTGTAATAATGACAATAGTATAATAACTGTATATATATATATATATATATATATATATATATATATATATATATATATGTGTATACATATCTATATATATGGATATATGGATTCCTATTACAAGAACAAAAGTTCACTACTTCGAACTTGTAATAGGAAGCCTCACTTCTGCGAAAGTTCACTTTAACGAAAGTGAACTTTTGCGTAAGTGTACTTTACTGAAATCACCGCAGCACAGTGGAGGACATAAAAAACAAGCTATGTCTTCCACTATGCTGAGATAGTCATGGACCTTAGGGTTAGGGCAGGGTAAGGGATAGTTAGTAAAGCTATCCCCTTACCCTAACCCATGCCCTAACCCTAATGTTCATGACTACCGCACTATAGTGGAGGACATTGCTATGTCCTTCACTGCGCTGCAGTCATCACGGACCTTAGGGTTAGGGCATGGGTCATGGTAAGGGGATAGCCCTATGGGCTATCCCCTTACTATGACCTGTGCCCTAACACTAAGGTCCATGAGTACTGCACAGAAGTTCAGTACAACACCCGTTCGTTGTAATGAACTTCGAGTAAGTGCACTTTCGATTAAATGCACTTTTGCTGCAGTGAGCATTCCATGCACTATTTTGAATTAGTGAAAATTTGATCTAGTGTATGGAACCCATATATATATATATATATATATATATATATATATCTATATCTATATATATATATATATATATATATATATATATATATATATATATATATATGTGTGTGTGTGTGTGTGTGTGTGTGTGTGTGTGTGTGTGTGTGTGTGTGTGTGTGTGTGTGTGTGTGTGTGTGTGTGTGTATATATATATATATATATATATATATATATATATATATATAGGGTCTATGTTAAATAAACAAACGCTTAAAATGTCGAATATAACATACTCTAACACTTTTAAGCGAAAGTTTATTTAACAGACCACTCAGAAGATTTAAAAACACAATCCCGAAAAGTTTCATTTGGCCACATACCCCTCCCAGCTGCTACATTACATGAAACCAACTAATGCCATGGTACATACACATAATAAAATAAAAAAAGGAAACACACTTTAACATTCTGCCTTAGTACATACACATAATAAAAAAAAGGGAAACACACTTTAACGTTACAAGTTAATGTTACCCCCCCCATGTGAGGGGCTGCGTCCCCCCCTACTTAAATATACCAACTCTGAGAATGCAATTCAGTGCTGAAAGGGAAATTCTCCCATTCTCCACTGTACGGCGCCATTAGCACTAGCTTACATGATGCATTACATTGCATACGTCAGTGCTGGCCAAACAAAATGTTTCAAAACTCCGTTTTCCAAAGTTCTGAGTGGCCGATTAAATAAACATTTGCTTAAAAGTGTTCGAGTATGTTGTACTCGACATTTTAAGCATTTGTTTATTTAACATAGACTATATATATATATATATATATATATATATATATATATATATATATATATATATGTATATATATATGGATCCCTATCATATGATACAAACCTCATTTGACTGAGACCATAAGACTGAAAGTTCAAAAAATTTCAAAAAACTGAAAAGTCACTTGACTGAAACCCATAAGACTGAAATCCATAATACTCAATTTCAACATACTAAATTTTAAACTGGACCATATAAAACCAGACTAGGTGGGGGGGGGCTATGCTCTCCACACCCCCCACACCCCTCCTAACTATATATATTAACTCCAGGATCTCACTACAGCGGGGAAAAGGGCATAGTAGTGACAGCATGTAGACTACTGTAAGGTTTGTGAAAGTTATATGCCCTTTTCCCCACTATAGTGCAATCCTGGAGTTAGTATATATAGTTAGGGGGGGGCATAGCCCCCACCTAGTCTGTTTTTTATATGGTCCAGTTTACAATTTAGTATGTTGAAATTCAGTATTATGGGTTTCTGTCTTATGAATTTCAGTCAAGTGACTTTTCAGTCTTTTGAAATTTCAGTCTTATGGTTTCAGTCAAATGCGTTTCAGTCACATGAGGTTTCTTTCATATGATAGGGATCCATATGTGTGTATATATATATATATATATATATATATATATATATATATATATATATGTGTATGTGTGTGTGTGTGTGTGTGTGTGTGTGTGTGTGTGTGTGTGTATATATATATATATATATATCTATATATATATATATATATATATATATATGTGTGTGTGTGTGTGTGTGTGTGTGTATATATATTTATATATATGTGTGTGTGTGTGTGTGTGTGTGTATATATATATATATATATATATATATATATATATATATATATATATATATATATATGTGTGTGTGTGTGTGTGTGTGTATATATATTATATATATATATATATATATATATATATATATATATATATATTGAAAAAATGAAAAGAGCCAAGGAGTAAAATTAACTAAACCAACTAGCAGTCAGCATCCTACAGACATGACTTATGAAATATGAAACAATCTGAAGTGTTGATATTCTCAGGCATCAGAAACTCACTGCTACACAAACAACACTACACATTTGCATTGAACATTTACATTACATTATATTCATAAATATTAAAGATGCAGGAAAAATAATGTTCACAAATGATATAATATGAGGTAATTCATAAAGATTAGATATGAAGGAAGAAATAAAGTTCAGGAGTGATATGAATGAGGTACACAGCTAATGGGCACTTAAGTGAAAAGCAGTGTCACTGCCATTGAAAGTACAACTATGCCACTATGGACAAAAACTGAAAAGAAGTATATTTTTAACTGATCTTGATGTTTTATGCAATACTAGTGCTCTGAACCATTGCAAGTAATTATTACTAATTTAAATTTTCCTCTAACCCAAAATGATCTAATAAAGAGTGATTATACTGACATGTTTTTATTTTCGGCTTTTTCTTTTTCATAGGCACTATGTATCCCCAGATGAAGGTATAATGCCTTACCCTCTCATGTAGGGTAATCTTTTCATTTGCTTAGGATGACAGTGCTCAGAATTATTGCTAACTTTTGCATTCTTTGGATGATTGTTAGTATATTTTTTTTCGACTAGCACTACCTAGTTTGTCTTCCTTGTCTTGTTTTAAACATGTTGAATTCATTTTTCTGTAAAACTGAGAACCAGCTGCAAAGACTAGCTCATTTATACTCTTTTTTTTATCCTGAAAGTCATATCAGGTTTATGATATTTATTCCTTAGCTGCTCCTGTACTTCACAGCAAAAGAGCTCAGAATTTCTAATAACTCATTAGGGTTATCGCCTAACTGAGATGAAAAGAAGGCAGTTGTAAGCCACAACATATAGGGCAGGATTCACGAAGGCTTGCACGGAGTCTAAGAGTAGTGTAAGACTCCATGCAGCCTTCGCGATCCAGGAACAGCCCTAAAGTCCGTGTAAGAGACCAGCTAAAATGTCTCTTACACGGAGTGGGCGTGGATATGCTAATCACCTCACTTGCAGCCGAATAACATGCAAATGAGGTAGATTAGCGATCCAGGAAGCCCAAAGCAGCCCGTGTAAGAGCCGTTTTAGCTGCAGAAATGTACTCAGTTGACAACTGAGTACGTTTCTGCAAAAAACACAATGGAGCCATGTCAGCTCCAAATAAAGGGTGCATATGTGTCAGGCAGCATGCCAATGGCCAAATATGTGGCCATTGGCAAGGCACCCCGATGCAAATCTGAGAAATAAATATTTTTTTTTTTCGGTGATCGCCGGTGTTTAAACGCAGCGCAGCCCTGCACAAACGGGCTGCGCTATATAAAACATAAAAATGAAGGTTATAAACCCACAAATGTGGGTTTTATGCAATACATGGATTTACAATGCAGGGACCAGCAGACCAAAAACAACATGGCCACCGTTTAGTGGTTGCTAAGGGGGGAAGCTGAGTCCAAGACATGTAACTAAGCATTAGTAGGCAATCTGATGCAAATGAGTGTTAGGATACTGAATTCCACTGTCACATAGCAAATGAGCACATTCTGAGTAGTGTAAGAGTTACATAAGGGGGAGGAACAGAGTAGGAAATAGGTGACATCATAGGGGGGAATGGCAGAAAGAAATGCAGTTCATTGGAGGTCAGTGTTACATGACAGATGTCAGACACATATCATGGAAAGAGGAGTGCCACAACATAAGCATGGGAAAGTCAAGAAATGGAAGGTGTACACTGTTGCCTACACCAAAGTTTCTTGCTGGGCGTGCATGCGCACGTGTGCGCGTCATGAAGCGCGAGTAGGACAGTATGCATGCGTGTAAGGCAGACTGAGCATGTGGGAGCCTGTTGGCAGACTTGTAACACTGTTTGCGTGGGTGTGCGCGCGTTTTAACCCAAATAAGCAGATTCTGAACTGTGTAAGCATGTGTGCGCGTGTGTAAGCCACTGTGAGCGTGTTTCTGCTGGTATGCACGCTGCTCCCCCCTGAGGAAACAGAAAGGAAAAAGGAAGCAACAGAATTCGTAGGAAGCCAGCAGGAAATACTGCTGGAGCTAGCAGGTGAAAACAATTACAAGCAAGCAATTACACAGGCTGAATAGTAGCCCAGCCCAGCACTTAAAACTCTGCAAACAGCAGTGCAGGATGTTTCTCTCAAGAGACACTGCAAGACAGGAGTAAGCTATTAGAAGTGAAAACTGAAAAAGCTGAACTCAGAGTAGAAATGTTAGGGGATGCCATTGCTGTCATAATGAGACATAGGCGACTTGCTGAGGTTGGTGACAATGCAGTTGGTACCAGACAACCCACAGTGAGGAGACGGAGAAGAGTGTACAGGCCCATGGTCACCTACGACGGGTTACATGAGCTGGAGATAGTAGGGCGCTATAGAGTGGACAGAGACCTCCTGCAGCAAATAGTTGAGCTGTGCAGGCCACGCCTCACACACAGAACCAACAGAGGGGAACCCATCCCAGTGGAAACCAAGGTATGTGTTGGCCTAAGAATACTAGCAACAGGTACCTTCCAAAGACCAACTAGTGATATGATGGGGATATCACAGGCATCAGCCTCCAGGGTACTGCACCAGTTCCTGGATGCCATGTCAGCACATGTCGGTGATCATGTATATTTCCCCAATGCCTGTGAGGTATTGGCCAGCAATATGTGTCTCTTCCAGCAAATAGCAGAATACCCTGAGGTAGTGGGTGCAATAGACTGCACGCACATACACATCAAAGCACCAGCCGGTGAGCGGGGTAGGGCCTACATTAACCGGAAGGGCTTCCCCTCCATCAACTTCCAGGTCATGTGTGATGCCCAGGGCACAATAATGAATGTGTGTGCTGGCTGCCCTGGGAGCTACCATGATTCTCACATCTGGCATTTGACGCAGCTGTACCAGACATTTGCCAATGGGGACATCCCACACGGACACCTAGTAGGGGATGCAGGTTATGCACTGGAGCCGTGGCTGATGACACCCATCAGAAACGCACACACACCTGAACAGGAGTGCCATAATGAGGCACACGCACAAACACGTAATGTAATAGAGCGTGTGTTTGGGCTGCTCAAGTCATGGTTCCGGTGTCTGGACACATCTGGTGGAGCCTTGCAGTACACACCAACTACATGTACCCAAATTGTCATGGTATGTGCTATGCTACATAATATGATCTTGAGAAAACAGCTGCAGCAGGACCAGCATAGGGCTGGGCCAAACAGCCCCCCACCATTGCCAAGGCCATCACAGACAGAGTGTGACTCGGAGGAGGAACAACCTGAGCCTGCCCCAGTAGGCAGAAGGAGGCGTGTCCAGTATGCCCTGGCCTTGGCAAAGAGGCAACGCATAGCACATACACTGGCTCAGTAGGAACCCTGGGAATGATACCCCCTCTGACTCACTCAAATAATAACAGGGATGCCTAAAATGACATGACCTGCTCACAAACATGTACAGGGAGTGTAATATGTGCATCCGACAGAGGCAGCCCTGCAGCACCACCTGAGGCATGAATGCCATGTGTTAAGTTATGTAACACCATGTACTATATGCACACCTGAGGACCGTGACTAACATCCTACCCTCACCAAGCATCATGCTACAATATGACAATGAGATGATCAAGTGCAATAATTGGCTGAAGTATCACAGTTAGTCAAAGGGGATCCAATGTGTGCCAGCCTGGGATGACATGCTAAGCATGACATGATGCTCCACCTGCTAGGACTGGCGTGCACCTATCAGTGCAGGCCGTATGGATACTGGCAAAGGCTGTTGTTACCCACAGCATGCCCTGAATAGGTAAGGCTCAAAACACACACCTACCTCCATAGGTATCAGAAGGGATAAGAACCTAGATGTAATGCTACCCAATGCCAGAAGTCTAAACAGCAAGATGCATGCAGTCTAAACTCACCCAGTATGGAGAATGTTGATATCTGTGCTGTAACAGAAAACTGGGTCAAGGCTCACAACAGCACCCTAACACTACCAGGTTACACCTCATACTGTGCTGTACAGCCTCAAAACATGGAACAAGCTACAAAAGGAGGGTGACTAGCAATAATTGTCAAGGATAACCACACCCCCATGTTGGTACCACAACAAGAAGCAGCATGGACTAGCCATGGTCAAGTAACAGTGGCTAAAACTGCCGCCCAGTTTATAGCCTGCTACAGACTACCATCACAACACTAGGAACTGCACCTGGCCTATGTTGGAATACATGAATATATCAAGTCCTCCAAACCACATTATATTGGGTGACTGAAAATACCCAGACATAGACTGGGAGCATTATACTAGCTCCAACACTGTAGGACAAAAGTTCATAGAATCCATAAACCAAAATGCCCAGGAACAACGTACCACTCCCACAAGAGGGGTAAGCATAATGGATGTGATAATCAGCAACATGGGTACTGGATGGCAAGATGAGAAGTGTATTGCTCACTGGTAAGACCAGACCATAGAGTAATCACACTGGATATACACATCCTGACCACAGTCCCTGGCCAGAAAACCACAGTGAAAAACTGTAAAGCAAAAGTTGCACTCCTCCAAACTGATGTGGAATCCATTAAAGGCCCTGTGCAGGTGCAAAATATGGGCCACACCTCAGAACCTGTTATACAGGCATTCCATGAACACTTTCAGGAATGCTTGGATTATGCAATCCTAAATTAAAACAAGACACAA
Organism: Protopterus annectens; assembly: GCF_019279795.1. Lineage (NCBI taxonomy): Eukaryota > Metazoa > Chordata > Ceratodontiformes > Protopteridae > Protopterus > Protopterus annectens. The sequence continues at coordinate 504,755,484 of NC_056729.1, forward strand.
TGCTATACACGCAGGCATCTGGCATGGTGGACTCCAGCCATTACCAAACCATGCAAGAAAATGAGGAAGCTACTATATGATAGAGCAAACATAAAAAATAAGTAATCACTCATCAGTAGTATGGCAATAAAATATGTCCACACATACATTTCACTAAGGCCAGCTACAACAAGTTGAATCGGTGAATCTTGAGGCAATGTTACACCTGCCCCAAGTACGCAGACAACCCTCAACTCCCCCCAAGAAATACAAATATATGTGAGAGATGCAACCATTTATCCAAACTGGAGGCTGAGCTCCCTCAACTCAGTACTCCCAAAACTAGTCAGGAGGAGAAGGTAACCACACACACCACAAACCCAGTCCCACATAGACTTATGACAACTGAAAACCAAAGACATAAACACAGAAAAACATTCCCGGAGGCCCGAATTACAAACACACCACACCAACAGAGGCCTGCAAAGCAGACACCCAATCAAACAACCTCCAAACATAGCACATGCAACACATAGTACACAAAGCTGGTGTGCCAAACAGTCACAGGCCAGAAGGAGAAACAACATGCCTGATACAGTTGTAATAGGTGACTCCATAGTGAGACACGCTGCTGTCCCGCACACCAGACTGAACAAGGGAAAGGGTACAGTAAGCTGCCTGTAGGCTGCTACAATACGCCACATAACAGAAGTATGCAGGTCACCCCAAAGCAAGTAGAAATATGATGCAGTCATAGTCCATGCTGGTGTGAATGACCTGAGATGTACCTCCCCGGACTACATGAAAAGAGACATAGATGAGCTCTCCGATTATGTATTCCAGGCCGGTATGACACTGACCGTTTGCAGCATCCTACCCTCACCAAGAATGATGCCACAGTACAAACACAGAATGATCAGTTATAACAAGTGGCACAATTACTGGTGTCATTCCAAGGGGATCCAATGTCTGTCTGCTTGAGATGTCATGCTTGACAAGCCACGCAGCTGTTCCAGGGATGGCTTGCACCTGTTACCCCTGGGCATCTGGATATTGGATAAGGCCTTTGCCACCTCCATAGAGCCTTTCGTAGGCAAGGCTGAAAAGACTAACCCACCACCCTAGAAAACATAAGTGGAAAGAAACATAAGGGTAATGCTGACCAATGCCAGATGTGTAAACCTCAATATGGATGCTCCGAGGCCCTCCCAGTATGGAGAACATCGATGTCTGTGCAGTGACAGAAACCTGCTGCAAGCCTCCTGACAGCACACCAGCACTACCAGGTTATACCACATATCATGCGTTATGGCCCCAAAACCTGGAACAAAACATAAAAGGAGGGTGAGTATCCATATTCAGCACAGACACCCATACGTCCAGGTAACTGACAATGCACAAGGCATTGGAGTCCACCCATGTGCAACTAACTGTAGGCAAGACTGCTGTACAGTCTGTAGCATGCTACAGACCACACTCTCACACACAGGAACCCCACCCAGCCATCCTGAAGACACTGGACAGTATGAATGTCTCACCAAATACCAAACAAGGTACTCACAAATTACCACATAGGTGGTAAACCATTATGTATGGAAGGAGTAATCAGGGACCTAGGGACACAAGTGGACAGTAACCTGTTATGTGACACTCACATTGCCAATGTGGCTAGGAAGACTGTCTATATTGCACACCGTATCATGAAAGGATTCACATCTATGTCAACAGCGGTCATTGTGCCCCTATACTGTTCTCTTATCAGACCCATAATCTAGTACAGTGCCTCATTTGGGATGTACCTTACCTGACACCTGCAGCAGTTAGAAAGACCTCAAAGGTACCTCACCAAGAGGATAAAGGGTCTCAAATATATGTCATATGCTGCCTGGCTGTAGACACCCCAGCTGAATGCAGTCACATACTGCCTACACAGAGGTATTGTATGTCTGTTGTACAAGGCCATGTCCAACACAGGAGTAATGGACATGCTCCACCCCAGAAAACTCAAAGCCATCGGAGCTGTGAGAGTGAGAGATGTCAACCTCAACACATAATGAAATAGGATGTGATGGAGGGACAGATACATAACCCAGAGGCTCCCCACACCCTGGAACAGAATCCCACTCCATGTTAGGCAGAGCCCTCACTGACACTCTTCAACAGGAATCTTGCCAAGTGGATGGATGATCGTAGATTTACACTGGGGGTCTTCACTGTGTCACATCCAGACAGAGGCACAGCAAAGCAAATCATAAATGGCCATAATATTCACATAGCAAGGGGTGGTGAAAGCCACACACACTCTGGCTAGGCTTACAAATGCCCTAGGGTGGATAGCCTAGTATGAACTTATGAACCTATGAAGATACAAATTATACAGGGCACTAAGGATAATCACAAGGCTTTCTTAACTGATGGTAGGAACCATGTTGGGAATTCATAGATAGGATCTGAATCACACAAATATTACAAACAACATACCAAACACACACACATATTGCCAACATACATCCTGACAGGTGCAGTGCAAACCCCCCCCCCCCAGAATGCAAAATATCTATCCCAGCAGACTGATGGCCCCCTGACATTGCAGATGCTGAGGTAACAGCCAGCATCTACAAAGCAAAACACACAGCAGCAATGGTATGAGATGGTGTCCTTGGCTGAGTCCAACATGGACTCCAAGAAGAATGGAATGCCAAATCACACTACTGCTCAATGTCAGCCTTACCACAGGATATGTACCCAAAGAGCAGTGTACAACAACAGTGGTCATTCTCAACAAAGGTGTTGCCTGAATGGATACTGAAAACTGCCACCCCAGAATCCTGAGAAGCTTGGTCTGCACATCTATGGAAAGGATCAGCATGTACCGCAGACATAAAGATACTGGGGACCTACTGACACCAGACCCTACCCAGTGTGGCTTTCTTAAGTGCAGATCCTGCCCCTAAACATGTTTGACTCATTTGAAAGTCATTAAGGTCATTGATGAGGGCAATGTGGTCCACACAGCGTAGCTGGACCTTGCAAAGGCTTCCATACAATACCCTATGTGTTCATTATAGATATGCTCACCAGCTTAAATAGAAACCCCTATGTCAGTAGAGGGGTTGCAAACCAGACCAAGGACAGAACTGACATGGTCAGACATGCTGCAGCCATGTCAGACTACAAACCAGATATAACTGGCATCCCACAAGGCTTGGTCCTGGGACCTCACTCGTTTGGTATATATGTCCCATAGGTACAGGCCAACATGGAAGGACTGTGTCTGAACATGTTTGCAGAGGACTACAAACTGCCCACCATATCTGACCCTCCAGCTGACACAAGCATCCCACAAAAGGGCCACATAGAAACAGACAACTGGTGCCATAGCCATGTCAGCAAGCTAATTGCAGAAAAGTGTATAGTCAACCCCCGTGGATATACAGTAATTGCCCACCAATTACCACATAGGTGTTAACCCATTACATACTTAACATGTAATGAAAGACCTGGGGACACAAGGTGATAGATATCCTGCATTGGACAAACATGTGGCTGTACTGTTTACAGAAACATACCATATACCCACCTAATCATGAAGGTTGTCAGATCTAGATAAGGGGAGGTCATTGTGGGTCTGCAGTCATCCTTCATCAGCATTACAATTGACTACAATAGCCCCTGTGGGATGTACCTCAGCAGACACCTCCATCAACTGTAAAGTCCCCAACAGTACCTCACCAGGAGTATCAAAGAGCTTGAACAGATGCCATGTGTTGCCTGATTAAACAAACTGCAGCTACACACACTGCCCACCCAGAGGCAAGCTGTGCCTGATGTATAAAGCCATGTCCAAGCTGGAATCAATAAACATGCTGCACCTTGTACAATCTGAATGGCAGTGAGCTATGCACATGAGAGACCTGAACCCCAGCACTGACATACATAGGACAAGCTGTACTGCATGATCCATAACACAGAAGCCACCCCCACTCATGAGTAAACTCCCAGTACAGGTTATCCATAGAGTCACTCATTGATTCTCCTCAAGAGGAATCTTGATGAGTGGATGGGAGATGGTAGGTTTACCCTGGGTATCACTGTTATGTCACAGGTAGACGGAGGCACACTATACTAACCATGACATATGTCATGGCAAACTCCACTTACAATGTGTGTCGAAGGACAAACACACTCTCCGACTAGCATTAGAAATGGCCTAAGGCACATCGCTAGTGTTTGCAAATGTACACCTATGTTGTGGAATACAATACCAATGTTGGACAAGCCTGGTTTAAGTAGTTCATATCTGAACATAATGCAACATGGTCAGATGTGCACAACTGGTGCCTAACCAGGCCGTTGTGCTCACTATGGAACTGTAAAGCAGTGATAGGACTAAAGCCCAGGATACTGTCCACCACAGTGAAAGTACTGAACCAGTACACTATACGGTACTACAGTGTTAGGTCAGTATGAAAGGATGTTGACAACTGTATGCAAAGTATCCCATGCAAACCCTGCAGGCACAGTATAATCCCTGTTGTGTTCATACACAAAGAAGTTGGACAGTAACTACACAACATGACACACAACACACAACCATAAATGGGAGATATTTGTTGAAGTTCACACTCATCCACAAATGTTGTGGGCTGCAGAGTTCAACATATGGAAAGCTCACACTGGGCATGCTTGCACACTTTGATAAATGAGACATATGTCAGACAACATGCCATGGGAAGGCTGAACTGGGCATGCTCACACACTTAGGCCAAATCTCAGTTTAGCAGTTGGCCACACATATCTGGTATTTGTAGTGTTATTCCATGAACCAACCACATTACAGCAATCTGCCCAGTGCACACAGTTAAATGACTACAGAGACATACGTGATATAGTGGATCCCTCCCATATGCAAACATCTTCCACAGATACACAAGTTGTTCATACAAACAGGGAATGCTATGGCAATAAAGACCTGCAAACAGTCTATCAGCAACAAATAATGTGCATTTGGCAATTAAACATATGGGTTTAGAGGTCAAGCACTAGGCTGTTTGCCCTAGGGAATGACAGCTTAGCCAGAGTGTGCTTGGCGTCTGCCTCCCCAGTACAGTAGGCTACTGTGCCACTGTAAAGTAGGTCACATAAGGCACCGTGTGAGGCTAGTGTGCTGTGCCTCTGTCAAGCAGGGGCACAGTGGAGATCCCAGGGTTTGAATTTGCTAAGCCACAGCCATGTTCTTGGTGTGTGCTGGAAGAGGGTTGCTGAGGACCTCTAACAGTAAGTGGGCATCAATAACAGACTGAGGGGAGCCTTATCTGCATTGTCTGGACAATTTCACTGTCAACACTGTGTCGTGATGATTATGAGGATTGAAGTGTCGTGCCGGTACTGTTCAGAGATGTCCTCCCTCTGTGGGCTACTGCTCTGCAATGTATTAGCTCACTCTGTCTGTTGGACAGCTCATATATGGCTGGTGTACATCTGACAGGTGTCCTGTTGTGGATCAGTCATGGGTATATTTGGGATAGCATGATCAATGCAAACCTTCCACATGCTCATAGAATGCAATTGTCAAGGATTATGCAGAGTGGCCTGTATACTCCCCCAGCATGGGTCCTTTGAAGTCTTCAATCCCAGTCTTCACAAGTGTAAAGTCTGCTTTTGATAAATACAGTTTGTTTGCAGTGACAACCTTGCCTGGGGGTGGGGATGGGATATGGATGGCCAGGAAAAGGTGGGTATAGTCAGATATCAACAATGGTGGTCTACCTCTGGTGTGGAACAGTGAGTACCCATGTTGTAGATGGTCAGGTGCAATATGTATTCCCCCTTGTGGCTGTGGTGAGTGGTTCTGCCATAGCACATGGACTCACAAATTATAGTGGCTGTAGGGTAATGTTGTAGAGGCCTGAGTAGTTCCCACACACAATATGCCTGTACCTGACGTTAACAACTGGAATGGTGCATGTTAACACCTGCATATCTTGGCACTGTTCCCAGGGAAGCAAAGTGTGTGTCCTGGATGTGGGAGGGCTGGTCAGGACTGGTTGTGTTGTGTGTTACAGTTCCTGTGGTCACGAAGCATAGTATAAAACATAACCTGCCAGTGCGATGTGCATATCTGACCCTGAGGTAGGTGGCTGCAAATGCATATATATGCTATCCCCCACCTGACAGGTAGTACTAGATGTACATACCTCTGTAGAAATAATGATGTCAGCACCCTATAAATACTGCAGGTGCAGAATAGATGCCCAGTAATTCAGATAGTGCGCTCTGCTAATGCGTCTCCCTCAAGTGTCATAATATAGTTAGGTAGGGGTTTGAATCCTGCAAATGCTCAGTGTGTGTGTGTGGGTGAGTGGGGTTGGTGTGTGTGAAAGTCTGTGTGAGGGAAATGTCCCTTTTGGCAACTAGGAGAACACACTACAGGATGCACATTCCCCTTTCTAAACACTGATGATGTCAGCACCCTATAAGTACAGCAGGAGAAGGGAAACCTCCCAGTAATGCGAATAGCTCGCTCCGCTAATGCATCTGTCTCGAGTGTCATAACATAGTTAGGTAGGGGTTTGAATCCTGCAAATGCTCAGAGTGTGTGGAGGGGGTTAGTGTGTGTGCAAGTCTGTATGAAAGAAATATCCCTTTTGGCAACTAGGAAAACACACTACAGGATGCACATTCCCCTTTCTAAACACTGATGATGTCAGCACCCTATACGTAAAGCAGGAGAAGGAAAACCTCCCAGTAATATGAATAGCATGCTCTGCTAATGCGTCCGTCTTGAGTGTCATGACATAGTTAGGTAGGGGTTTGAATCCTGCAAATAGCAAGTGTGTGTGTGGGCGAGGGTGAAAGTAGTGTGTGTGCAATTACATGTGTGAGAGAACTGACCCTTTTGCCAACCAGTACAACACACCAGCTGCTGCATATTCCAATCTCTACACAGAGATGATGTCAGCACCCTACAAGTACAGTGGAAGAGGGAAAATCTCCCAGTAATGCAAATAGCACGCTCTGCTACTGCGTCTCTCACTACTGTCATAGCACAGTTAGTTATGGCATTGAATTCCAGACATGCCACGTGTGTTTTTGTCACACAGAATGCCCATGTGTGTGGGTTGTTGTTCACAATAATGCATGACATCGATTAAAACAGTAATGGCAATGGACACAGATGATGTATGTGTGTGCCAAATACACATATGTACCTGTGACCTTCAATAGTTACCATGTCTGACGCCCCACATGTGAATACATGGTATTTGCACTGGATAACATTATGACTGTTGTCTTCTGTGCGGGTGCTGCATGTGGTATGTGTATATACAGTGTGATATGTAGATGGTATCAACCTAGCAGCGAGGGATACACATCTGGTCTGGGGCATATAGTCGACATGTTGTTGATGAACAGGTGCTGCATGTTTTCACCTGTTGTGGGAGTGGTAACAAGTTGTTCCATAGCAATGCAGTGACTACATGCTAGGAAACTTTCAGCTAGGGTGTTGTAGCTACAGTAATTCATCAGCATTCAGTAATACGTCAGCATTCCTGGTGAGGGTATGATGCCAACCAAGGTCAGGGTCATACCAGCCTGTGCCACATGCTCAGAAAGCCCTTCCATGTTTCCTATCATGTAGTCCAGGGAGGTACATCACAGGTCAGCCATAGTGGCATGGACAATGACTGAGTCATATGTGTCCATGCCTCTGACTGACCTGTATGCTTGTGTTATATGGTGGACCATAGTGCCCCACGGGCATATCACTGTGACCTTCACTTTGTCCAGCCTGGTGAGCGTGACCTCACTGTACCGGACAATAAATGTACCTAACACAACTGTAGCAGGTGTGTTGTCTAGCCGTACAGGCTGCGACTGTTTGGCACACAGGATTTGTGTGCTATGTGTTATGTGTGATGTGCTCTGGCATAACGTATGCCTGTATGTTAGGTGCAGAGGTGTTTGCCGCTCAGGCAGGATGCTATTCTTAGGCTCCACAAATGGCCCAGTGTGTTCACGTGCTTGTATTGCTGTCACTGTAGGTCTACATCAGACTGGTATTGTAGTCACTGTAGTATTTCATGCCACCTTTCAGGTTATGCCAGTACTGGGTTCAGAGTGCTTAGTCCCCAGTTTGGCTATGTGGTTCCATCTCATACATGTGTTGTACATCCATGTGTAGGGGAGAGGGTTGACTGTGTACATGTGGCAGCTGTGACATTGCCACATGACCCACATATTCCACAACTGTACCATAGAGGTGACTGACAACTGACCTTTGCACATGCTACCATAGTATTGTGATTGCCATGGTGATTAACAGCACATAGGGCCAATGGGGAACAAGGTACATAGGTTCATAGGTTCATAGGTTCATACTAGGCTATCTGCCCTAGGGCATTTATAAACCTAGCCAGAATGTGTTTGGCTGTCGCCATCCATTGTAAATTTATCTTGCTATGCCCTTTTTCGAGGTTAGTATACTGTGCCTCTGTCTAACAGTGACACAGAAGTGATACCCGGGGTAAACCTACGATGTCCCATCCACTCATCAAGATTCCTCTTGAAGAGAGTCAATGAGGGACTCTGCCTAACCTGGACTGGGATTTTATTCCAGAGTGAAGGGAGCCTCTGGGTTATGAATCTGTCCCTCCAGCATGTCCTATTTATTTCAGTGCTGAGGTTCAGGTCTCTCAAGTGTGTAGCTCATTGGGATTTGGATATTCTGAGGTGCAGGATGCCCATTAATTATGGGTTTGACATGGCTTTATACATCAGGCACAGATCGCCTCTGAACAGGCGGTATGCCACTGAGTAGAGCTGGAGTTTCTTTAACCGGGCAGCATATGGCATCTGTTTGAGCACTTTGATCCTCTTGGTGAGGTACTTTTGGGGTCTTTCCAGTTGCTGCAGGTGTCTGGTAAGGTACATCCCAACAGGGGCATTGTACTCAATTATGGGCCTGATGAGGGATGAGTAAAGAGGCACGATGTCCTCCCCTGATCTAGATGTGAATCCCTTCATGATGAGGTGGGCTATATAAAATGTTTTTCTAACCACTTTGGCCACATGGTTGTCAAATGAGAGATTGCTATCAACTTGGGTCCCCAGGTCACTAATTACTTCTTCTGTACTTAATGGATTACCACCTATGTGGTACTTTGTGGGCACTTTGTTTTTGCCAAAGGGGATGACTATACACTTTTTGGCATTCAGCTTGAGGCCATGGCTCTGGCACAAGTTGTCTGTTTCTATGAGGCCCTTTTGGAGGATGCTTGTGTTAGCTGGAGAGTCGATTATGGCGGTCAGTTTGCAGTCATCTGCGAATTTGGTCAGCCACAGTCCTTCCATGTTGGCCTGTACCTCCGATAAATATATACCGAACAAGAGAGGTCCCAGGACTGAGCCTTGTGGGACACCACTTGTAACTGGTTTGGAGTCTGGCATGGCTCCAGCAATTTCTAACCATGTGGGTTCTGGCCTTGAGCCAGTGTGCAATCCATCTAGTGACATAGGGGGTTATATTTAAGCTGGTGAGCTTCTCTAGAAAACCCGAGTGGGGTACTGTATCGAAGGCTTTTGCGAGGTCCAGGTAGGCTGTGTGGACCACCTTCCCGTCGTCAATGGCCTTGGTGACTGTTTCAAAGAAATCAACCAGGTTTGAGAGGCAGGATCTGCCCTTAATAAAGAATAATCCGGTCTGGGGTAATTTTTTTTTATGGTCCATATGTTTTCCTCTTTGAGACCAAGTGTCCTTGGGGGAAATATTTCCCAATCCTTAAACCTTTTGTAGGGGTGTTGCTGAGCCATTTTTCCCAAACCCTTGTTGGGATTAACAATTTTATGTTTGGGGAGCCTTCTTATTCATGTCCAGGAAGGGCCCAGTGCGTTTTTTGTTTGGGAGGGTTTTTGGTCGGGAAGCGGGGGAAAACCCTGGGGAAAATTTTCCCTTGTGTGGAGGGGAAGTTTCTAAATGCCTGGTGTTGGCAACTGGGGTTTTGGGGTTTTTCTTTGGATTTTACTCCTCCTTTGGGCCCCCGGTTTCCAAATCTAAAAACCCTTGTATGAGTTATTCCCTGTGCTTTTTCTAAAGTGGCCTTAACAATCTTTATGCCCGTATTTTTGTAAAGATAGTGATGCCCCCCTTTTGGGTTTTGCTTTCTTTTAGTAGCTTTCCTTTTTTTAAGTTTTTTATGGGGGGGTGAAACCTTTTGGAGGTTGGGTTTGGGTTTTGGGGAGCTGCCTACCAAGGGGCCAAAAAGGGGTTTTTTAAAGACTTTGCCAATTTTCCAAAGGGCCCAGGGTTTAAAGGGTTTTCACCCATTTTGGGGAGGTGTTTCAGAAGTTGAGTTTTTTGGGAGGGGGGGGGGGGCTGTAAATTAGTTTTTTTGGCATTTAATGAGGGTCTTTTGGTTGGACAAACCCCCATTTTGGTATATGGCCAATTTTTTCCCTTTGGGGGGGAAAAAGGCCAATTTTTAGTTTTTTTTAAGGAACTGGCATTTACAAGTAGCTCCCAGATGTTTTAGGACCCCAAAAATTTTTTTGGGAACCCTTTTTCCATGCCAGGGGGATCGTTCGGGTTTGGGGGGGGCTTGCAGGCAAACCCAAGTTTTTCCCCATTTTTGGGCAGGGCTCATGTTGGTTTTTGCCAAAAACCGGGGGTTTTATTTTTATGAAATCAATATCCCCCCTTTTGGCCTTTTTGGGAAAAACATGGAAAAAACCCTTCAGTGCTGGGGTCTCTCAGTGCCCAACAGGTTTGACAGACATTTTTCCCTCAAGGAAAAGTCATATTTTGAGGGAAACCCTTTGGTGCTTCCCTTTTAGATCCCTTGTATACCGGGGTGGGTTTTTTTTGGGTTCCTAAAAAAGGATAGGGGGTACGGCCCTTTTGCCAATACCCCAAAGAGGGGAACCCCCTCCGGGGGAACGGGTAGTTTGGTGTTGGGTTGTTAGCATGGTATAGATGTGGGGCTCCCGGGTGCTAGGTGTCCGGGTTCTGTAACCAAAAAAAGTCGTTTGTAGTGAACATACAACTTTAAAAACATCAATTCCGGGAGCCCAAAGGTTGAACATGCATTGCGGGTACATTTCCATAATTGAAAAACTCATAAACCTACGTGCACTGATGTAGCCTTGTAAAAAAACCTTACCACCAGTGGAACATGCAAATATACACATGGTACTTACCAGGGTGTGCCAGTCTACAATTCAACCTTCCCGTCAGGATGCTTGGGATAAACCCATTATTCAGAATCCCTGTTAACAACATGATTACTATTTCCTACAGTAATGTATCACCGGGTCCCAAAAGAACATGTTACTTCCCTCCTGTGAAGATTGGGGGTGCACAGGTTAATTTATTGCACGGGGTGTTTTGGGTTGCCTAGTAGCCATACCACCCAAAATACTTTGAGGTAGTGGGGAAAAAACCCAGCATTTTACAGTAAATTTTGTTATATTTCATTATTTACCCTGGTTTGTATTCCCTTTGTTGAATCCACCCCCAGTTCCAAACATGTGATATCCCTTGGTTTTGGGGAGACAACGTACTGAAAATCATCCCCAGATCAGGCTCTGGCCCACTATTTGCCCAGTCTTTAACAAATGTACAACCAGTTTTGGTCCCCCTGTCATCAGAACATTTAATGCCCTGACAACAGATTGCGGGTGGCCAGAAAGCCGGGTGGCTTGGTTGCCTGAGCAGCACAAACCAAAATTCTGGGGGTTGTTGGGGGGGCACAAAAAGGGGGGTGGGCGGTGTTGTACCGGGTGCCCTGGTGTTGCTTCATGGTGAATTCACCATTCCACCTCTGGCTCCTTTAACGGGTTTTTGTGGACAGCCAAATGTCCCCGGTTATAAAATCGTGTTTCCCGGGATGGCCGCAGGGTCAGGCCATCCCCGTCCAACCCAAGGGGGCTTTTCCAAAACAGGTTTTCAGCTCCAGACCCTGTCGGGGGGCCGGCCATGTGCTGGCCCGGGGGGCATGACAGCCGAACTTTGCTGGGTTGTAAGGGGGGGCCCCTTTTTTGGGGCCCCCCGTCTGCGGGGCCCCAAACGGGCCTCCCACCAACCCCTGGCCATCTGTTTTGTGGAACCAGTCAAATGCCCACCCTGCTTGTGGGAAAATTAGGGGGCCCCCGTACCCATACTGTCAAGGGCTGAATGCTGTCATCCCTAGCCCCTTTGGTGCCCCAAGGGTGTATGCGGGAAAAACGGGGTTGAAATTGTGGGGTTGACAGGGGATCCCCAATGCTCCAAAGAACCCGGGCATCTTCTGGGGCCATTCACCAGAGGGTCTTTAAATTACAGTACCCTTCCCGGGTAAAGCCCCTGTTGCTGACACCAGGGCAGGGACAAATTTTTGGAGGAAACGGAAACACAGTTTCAATCTACCATTATTCCGTGTTTCAAAATTTCACTTTACAGTCCCAGGCATGCCACCTGCCATGCCCCAACAGCCCCAAAAGGGGAAACAGGCACAAAAATGCACACATGCA